>NC_084583.2:9132500-9410000 GCF_033978685.3 Nerophis lumbriciformis
ATAACATATCAAAAATATTTTTGTACAAATAAAGACCTTCTTTTAGAATTATTCTCAAAAATACCTGCAATATTGGTAAATATTATCAGGATTGCTTTTGTACAAATAAAGCCCTTCATCAGAAAAAAAGTTAATATATATGTATGTCATACTAGGAAATCTTAGCAAAATACAAATAAATGTCCATTAGATAACATTAAAGAAAATATTTGTGATATTGGTAAGTATTGTACAAAAAATTATAAAAACAATTAGGCTTCTTTTTGAGAGAGGTTATTTATCATGAAGACATCAAGAAGAGAAAATGTAAGAAAATATACTACAATATGTTTTAGAGTATGATGTAATGATGTGTAATGCATACATTTGCTGACCCATCAAATGTGCTACAGTGTTGACTTTTAATATTTGCTCCATAAGTCAGTGAAAAAAAGCAGCAGTCTGGACTTGTATGTATAGAAAAGCCGAGTGACGTGTTGTCCTTTAAATAAGCTTCATGTGCATCATTTGTGGTCGTCTCGACAACCTCGTTAGCCCAGGCTGGTTTACCTCAGTCGTAAATGTCCCGACTCCTCGGGTGTCCTCATGAAACCTATGCAACTGTACAGTGGGCTCTGTCTCATAACACCAATTTTACACCCCATGAAACTTTGACTTTCTCCTGTCCAGACAACAACAACTTTCATGGAGCATAGCCATACTGTACTTACTGTACAGCGGGGATGTATATAAGTGGATGACACATGGGTAAAAATCAGCCTTCACCGAGCACATGAACTTAGTGGACAAAAATATAAAGTTCACACGTGAGGATGTCAAAGACAGTAAGTTGCCATTTTTGGACTGTGATGTCCACATTGGAGAAAACAGGGGCCTCCATGTCGGGGTTTACCCAAAAACCCACACATACAGACCAATTCCTACTTTTTTGACTCACACCACCCACTGGAACACAAACTGGGTGTTATCAGAACCCTGCAACACAGAGCTGATCATGTTCCTACCAGCCCACGGGCCAAAAAGAAAGAGCATAGGCATTTGAGGCAAGCCCTCAAGACCTGTGGTTAACCCAGCTGGTCGTACATCCACTTCCAGAAATGACAAGTACGGAGTGGATGAGAAGGACAAAGGTGACAGACGCAAAAATACTGTCATTCCATATGTATCAGGTCTATCTGAGGAACTCTTCTGAGTTTTGAGCCAACACAACATCCAAGTACACTTCAAACCAGGCAAAGCCCTGAGACAGAGACTGGTGCATCCTAAAGACCGGACACCCCACACTCAGAAAAACAATCTGGTGTATGTGTATCAAGTGTAATGATTCATATATTGGGGAAACTAAACAACCACTAGGGGAAATTACACTTCAATGACTTGTCATTGGCTTTGACAGTTAGGATTGCTCGTTTGCATCAAAAAAGTTGTTTTTCTCACTACCATAGGGTGAAACCATCCTTGCCCAGGCGCACCCTCCTGGTTTTGGAGTATACATATTTGGGGTTTTGCACCAACCACTGGAATAGATGTGACCAATCTAAGTCTAAGACTAGATGTGACCAATCTAAGTCTAAGACTAGATCTGACCAATCTAAGTCAAGACTAGATCTGACCTATCTAAGTGTAAAACTTGATGTGACCAATCTAAGTCTAAGACTAGATCTGACCAATCTAAGTCTAAGTCTAGATGTGACCAATCTAAGTCTAAGACTAGATCTGACCAATCTAAGCCTAAGACTAGATCTGACCAATCTAAGTCTAAGACTAGATGTGACCAATCTAAGTCTAAGACTAGATCTGACCAATCTAAGTCCAAGACTAGATGTGACCAATGTAAGTCTAAGACTAGATGTGACCAATCTAAGTCTAAGACTAGATCTGACCAATCTAAGTCTAAGAGTAGATGTGACCAATCTGAGACTAGATGTGACCTTTGTAAGTCTAAGACTAGATGTGACCAATGTAAGTCTAAGACTAGATGAGACCAATCTAAGTCTAAGACTAGATGTGACCAATGTAAGTCTAAGACTAGATGTGACCAATCTAAGTCTAAGACTAGATCTGTCCAATCTAAGTCTAAGAGTAGATGTGACCAATCTAAGTCTAAGACTAGATCGACCAATGTAAGCCTATGATCATGAACTGATGAAGCCTTCTCAGATGAGGGGCTATACATCTTCTAAGACAAACCAAACAGTCCAGTTGCAATCGACTGACTGCCCTGAGATGATCAATTACACTTATTTGCCAGCAAATGTTATATTCTCGCCCTCGGTCTCTGACTTCAAGTAAGTCACTTTGGGCGAGTGACTTTGGACTGATTCTATCTGAGGAGAGCTGGGCAGAGATTTTAAGTAGAGTTCATAAGTCTTCTAGTTGTGCTTCAGCCTTGTTCAATGCAAGCTAATACATGGTACTTCTTGGTGAAGACGTATGACATAATATCAGTATTATGTGATCGTGTCAACAGTCTTCAGCTAACATATGTTTTGGCTTTGTCATCTCTGTGCAGTTATTGGACTGAAATGTTTAATACTTTGTCTTTGGTAATTGGCGAAAAGATCAAACTGAATCCTCAGCCAGGGGTTCAAAGCACGGCCTGCGGGCCAGATGCAGCCCGCCGACATCTTTAATGTGGCTCATGAGACGACAGCACAAGTTCAACTTCAATAATAAGCAACCTGGCGATGCAGGGTGTCTTCATATTCAATTTATTGTGTCAGCATGTTGTGGATTATGTAAGACATTCAGGTCAGTGACCATGATACATACTTTCTTGATATCACAAGCTCACTACTTTACTTTCTTACTTACTTTACTTTCCTATCCAAACAACCTTTCCTAGTCACAGTGCATAAAAAACATTTAACCAACACAAAAAGTCAACACACGTGGTCACACATAACACACAACCATTGTGAATATTATTAAAAAAAAAAAAAAAAGTCCCACAACCATAAAATTATACAAAATCACACCCATTTAACTGCTTGATATTTCTCATTGATTACAAAGCTTTAAAGAGTCACAGAAGTAAAAAAAAAAACTGTAGGAGTCGAACTTTCACATACTCTTAATATCCAAATATAATAATTATATATCCATTATATTATTATATGTTAACACCCACGCACTCACATCTATATATGTATATATGTGTGTGTGTGTGTGTATGTATATATGTATATATATATATATATATATATATATATATATATATATATGTATGTATGTATGTATGTATATATGTATGTATATATATATATATATGTATATATATGTGTATATATATATGTATATGTGTGTATATATATGTGTGTGTGTGTGTGTGTATATATATGTGTGTGTGTGTGTATATATATGTATGTATATATGTGTATATATATGTATATATATATATATGGAAATATATATGTATATATATAAATGTGTGTATATATAAGTGTATATATTGATATATATATATATATATGTATGTGTATATTCAGTATGTATGTGTATATGTGTGTGTGTGTATATATATACACACATATATGTGTATGTACATATATATATATGTATATATATATATATACATACATATATATACACATACATATATATGTATATATATACACACACACATATATATAAGTGTGTCTGTGTGTGTGTGTGTATATACATACATATATATGTATGTGTGTGTGTGTGTGTGTGTGTGTGTATATATATATGTATATATATATATATATATATGTATATATATATATACTGTGTATATATATATATATATATAAACACCAATATATATATATATATATATATATATATATATATATATATATATATATATATATATATATATATATATATATATATATATTGCCAAAAGTATTTGGCCACCTGCCTTGACTCACATATGAACTTGAAGTGCCATCCCATTCCTAACCCATAGGGTTCAATATGATGTCGGTCCACCTTTTGTAGCTATTACAGCTCCAACTCTTCTGGGAAGGCTGTCCACAAGGTTGTGGAGTGTGTTTATAGGAATTTTCGACCATTCTTCCAAAAGCGGATTGGTGAGGTCACACACTGATGTTGGTGGAGAAGGCCTGGCTCTCAGTCTCTGTTCTAATTGATCCCAAAGGTGTTCTATCGGGTTCAGGTCAGGATTCTGTGCAGGCCAGTCAAGTTCATCCACACCAGACTCTGTCATCCATGTCTTTATGGACCTTGCTTTGTGCACTGGTGCACAGTCATGTTGGAAGAGGAAGAGGAAGGGGCCCGCTCCAAACTGTTCCCATAAGGTTGGGAACATAGAATTGTCCAAAATGTTTTGGTATCCTGGAGCATTCAAAGTTCCTTTCACTGGAACTAAGGGGCCAAGCCCAACTCCTGAAAAACAATCCCACACCATAATTCCTCCTCCACCAAATTTCACACTCGGCACAATGCAGTCCGAAATGTAGCGTTCTCCTGGCAACTTCCAAAGCCAGACTGGTCCATCAGGTTGCCAGATGTAGAAGCGTGATTCATCAGTCCAGAGAAGGCGTCTCCACTGCTCTAGAGTCCAGTGGCGACGTGCTTTACACCACTGCATCCCACGCTTTGCATTGGACTTGGTGATGTATGGCTTAGATGCAGCTGCTCCGCCGTGGAAACCCATTCCATGAAGCTCTCTGCGTTCTGTACGTGGGCTAATTGGAAGGTCACATTAGGTTTGGAGCTCTGTAGCAACTGACTGTGCAGAAAGTCTCTGCACTATGCTGACCTTTCTGTCAGTTTATGTGGCCTACCACTTGGTGGCTGAGTTGCTGTTGTTCCCAAACTCTTCCCTTTTCTTTTAATAAAGTTGACTTTGGAATATTTAGGAGCGAGGACATTTCACGACTGGATTTGTTGCACAGGTGGCATCCTATGCCAGTTCCACGCTGGAAATCACTGAGAGCGGCCCATCCTTTCACAAATGTTTGTACAAACAGTCTCCGTGCCTAAGTGCTTGATTTGATACACCGGGCCAAGTGATTAGGACACCTGATTCTCATCATTTGGATGGGTGGATATATATATATATATATATATATATATATATATATATATATATATATATATATATATATATATATATAAATATATATATATATATATATATATAGATATATATATACACACATAAATCATACTTGATAGCGTTCACTACTTTGTTGGCTAGAAGACTCATTGTGCTAAAGTGGAAGGCTGCAGCGCCTCCCTGCCACACCCGCTGGGTTAGAGATGTACTTTATTCCCTTCAATTGGAGAAAATTAGGCTGAAGTTTCCGGAAGTCTGGGGTGGATTCCTAAAAGATGTAAAAGAAGCGGATCTCAAATTGAAAAGTAGATAATTGATGAGCCTTTTGTCGGCTTTTGTGTATTGCTGCACCGCGTTGGGGACACTCAAGAGTGCAGTTTGACTGATGCATGTTTACAAAAAATGATTTTCAAGGTAAAAGTTGATTTTCAAGGTAAAAGTTGATTTTCAGGACAAAAAATTATTTTCAAGGTAAAAGTTGATTTTCAAGGAAAAAAAATATTTTCAAGGTATAAGTTGATTTTCCTGACAAAAAATTATTTTCAAGGGAAAAAAATATTTTCAAGGTAAGAGTTGATTTTCAAGACCAAAATTATTTTCAAGGTAAGAGTTGATTTTCAAGACCAAAATTATTTTCAAGGTAAAAGTTGATTTTCAAGACAAAAAATGATTTTCAAGGTAAAAGTTGATTTTCCTGACAAAAAATGATTTTCAAGGAAAAAGTTGATTTTCAAAAATATTTTTTTGTCTTGAAAATCAACTTTTACCTTTAAAATCAACTTTTACCTTTAAAATTAACTTTTACCTTGAAAATAATATTTTGTCTTGAAAATCAACTCTTACCTTGAAAATAATTTTTTTCTTTGAAAATAATTTTTTGTCTTGAAAATCATTCTTTTACCTTGAAAATCAACTTTTACCTTGAAAATAATTTTTTATCTTGAAAATCAACTTTTACCTTGAAAATCATTTTTTGTCTTGAAAATCAACTTTTACCTTGAAAATCATTTTTTGTCTTGAAAATCAACTCTTACCTTGAAAATCATTTTTTGTCTTGAAAATCAACTTACCTTGAAAATCATTTGTTTCCTTGAAAATCATTTTTTGTCATGAAAATCAACTTTTACCTTGAAAATCATTTTTTGTCTTGAAAATCAACTTTTACCTTGAAAATCAACTTTTACCTTGAAAATCATTTTTTGGCTTGAAAATCAACTTTTGACTTGAAACGCACTCTCAAAGTGCTACAAAGTATAAAAAAAATACAAAGTTAGAATATATAATAGGAAATTTAAATATAAATGAAAACATGAAAAACACTAGATAAAACAGAAACATAGATAATAAAAAATAGAAATAAAAGCATGAAAGCACTGGATAAAACAGATAGGCAAGCAGTGTATTTAAAAACACAAAGGCAGAGAAATTTAGATAAAAGCTGTGCTAAAAAGGTGGGTTTTTATTTTATTTTAGGTATACTTTCTGTGGGTTACTTGTTTGGGGCGGAAAAAAATAACATTTGACGTGTTTGATTGAAAGATTCCAATAAACAAATGTTTGAAAGGAAGTATTTATTTTGAATCAAGAAATTATTATGAGTGGAATCGTTGCCAAAGTTGTTTGGACAATAGTCACATTGTGTGTGGCATCACTTCAAGGTAGCTTTAAGGCAAACACTGACTACTCTAAAGTCCCCTGGGAGGACACCAGCTATGACAAGAAGCCGTGAGTGTGGTCAAACAAGCAGGAGTTCCACTGGAATGACCTCGCAGGAGGAAAAAAATAGACGCCTGTGGCCAAGCTGACATGAAAAAAAGCTGAAATATGCTTTTGTTGTTTCAAGATTCTGCCGCTGTACAACAAACTCAACCCGGAAGCCTCGGCCTCGCCCTGCTGCGTCCCCCAGGACCTGGAGCCCCTCACCATCATGTACTTCATCGGCCGCTCGCCCCGCGTGGAGCAGCTCTCCAACATGGTGGTGAAAACCTGCAAGTGTCGCTGACGGGACACCCCCCCCCCCCCCTGCATCAACTTCCTGTAAATACATCTGCTCTCGCCCGTGCCGTTTTGCCCCGGACCTTGGCGAGATGAAGAAAGAGGAGCCGTGTCCCAGCCCGGGTCCTCCCTGGCTGCCAGCGCCCTGTGGTCCCCCAAGTCTGCCCGCCCGGCGTAAACAGGATGTGAACGCTTTCCACACAGCTTCCATTTTAAGACCTGGACCCGCCTCCTTCTGGCATTTGTGGCGGGAGGACAGACGTGGGCGGGGCGATATTTGTCGTCCTCCTTTTTATGTTTTTTTTTTATTCATTATTCTCTAAAAGTGTCCACTCGTCATTTTTCCTCGCTTCTGGCAAATGTTGGAGAGAAAGTGGAAATAAAAGAAAAACATCCACAGGCTTCGTTTTTAAATATAGACTCTGGTATGCCAGTGGTTTCACTCTGTGTGTGTGTGTGTGTGTGTGTGTGTGTGTGTGTGTGTGTGTGTGTGTGTGTGTGTGTGTGTGTGTGTGTGTGTGTGTGTGTGTGTGTGTGTGTGTGTGTGTGTGTGTGTATTTCTATCCTTGAGACATGAAGAAGGAAAAGTATGAGGTGTGAACAAGTGATGACATAAATCATGGTCCCAATAACATTGCATCTAATAGAGAGCCAAATACTAGAGTCCGTGAACATTGCTCCAAAGTCAGGATTTTTTTGTTGATTTAATGTGCATACAAAAGTAAACATTGACAGATGAAAAGGCAGCAATTTTATAAGAAAACTTAATTTGTTTTGGCAATATTATAATAATCAAAATTTTACTTGGGAAAATTACGACAAATGTCAAAATTTTACTCCAAAAATGTCACTGTTTTACAAGAACACCAAAACAATGGGCAATGTTGTGATAAAGGTCAGACTGACTTTTCCTGAGGGAACTCTCCTGAAGGAATCAATAAAGTACTATCTATCTAAAACAAGACCATAGGATGAACAAAAACACAGCAGTACTAAGACTATAGAAACTAAAAATTGAGATCTCATTTGCACCCCTGGTGGTAAAATCTATCAAAAGGAGGGTGGTCCCAAAAAGGAGGGATTTTTCAAAGTGACTGTGTGTCGCTTTTAAAAGTGCTCCCCCTCTGGTCAACATATGAAATAACAAGTGTGTGTAAGAAATTGAAATGCTGCCCCTTTGGCCAAAATTAATTTAAAAAAAATAAAAATAATTATATATATATATATATATATATATATATATATATATATATATATATATATATATATATATGGAGACATACAGTAATAACTTGAAGTAATTAATGAAGATTAAAAACCAATTACAAACAAAAAATAAATGAACTAAAAGCAGTCTTTTTCTTACAATGTGTCGACTTTTTTTTTATAAAATTGGGAATATTCTTTCTGTTTCTGTAATACTGCAATATTTTCTCGTAAAATTGTTACTTTTTTATGTAAAAATATTACTTTATGTAAAAATATTACTTTTTAATGCAAAATTCTGACTTATCGCAATATTGCCCATTTTTTTGTTGTTCTTGTAAAACGGTGACATTTTTTGAGTAAAATTTTGACTTTTGTCATAATTTTCCCAAGTAAAATTCAGATTATTATAATATTGACAAAAAAATTAAGTTTTCTTATAAAACTGTGACTTTTGTCGAGTAAAATTACGACTCTTTTCATAAAATTGCCAACATTTTAAGCTTTTCTTGTAAAATTGCGACTGTTATTGAGTACAATTCCAACTTTTATCATAACATTGCACAAATGTTCAGTTTTTCTTGTATAATTTTGACTTGCGTTGAGTAAAAGGACGACTTTTATTATAATACTGCCAAAATTCTAAGTTTTTCTTGTGAAATTGTGACCTTTCTTGTGAAATTCCAACAAATTTTTCACAATAGGCTTTTTTATATTTGCATAGTATGTATATATTATTAATGTTGTAAATACACTTCTTTATATATCTCGAAAGGGTGGTCCTAAAGAGGGAGGCATTTTTGGAAGTCTCAAGAAGGTAACAAATACAAGAATGTGTGTGTGTGTGTGTGTGTGTGTTCTTGTATTTCTACCCTTCTTGAGACACCAAGAAGGAAAAGTATCTTCCATATGAGGAGGTGTGAACAAGTGATGACATAAATCATGGTCCCAATAACATTGCATCTAATAGAGAGCCAAATACTAGTGTCCGTGAACATTGCTCCAAAGTCAGGATTTTTTTGTTGATTTAATGTGCATACAAAAATAAACATTGACAAGCAAGTGCAAAGGCAATATATGATCAAACAAGACCATAGGATGAACAAATACACTACACTACTAAGACTATAGTGGCCATTAACAGTTAGTTTCTACAGCTGAGTTGCCCAAAGTGCGGCACAGGAACCACCTGTGGTCCCTGACTCCTTTGTCATCGGCCTTAAGCACATTACTAAAAACAAAAAATAGAGATCTCATTTGCACCCCTGCTGGTGACATCTATCAAAATGAGGGTGGTCCCAAAAAGGAGGGATTTTTCAAATTGACTGTGTGTCGCTTTTAAAAGTGCTCCCCCTCTGGTCAACATATGAAATAACAAGTGCGTGTAAGAAATTGAAATGCGCCTCCTTTGGCCAAAATTAATTAAAAAAAATTTAAAAAAAATGTTTATGGAGGCATAAATAAATAAATGATAAATGGGTTGTACTTGTATAGCGCTTTTCTACCTTCAAGGTACTCAAAGCGCTTTGACACTACTTCCACACATACTGTAATAACTTTAAGTAAATAATGAAGATTAAAAACCAATTACAAACAAAAAATACAAATAAATGAACTAAAAGCAGTCTTTTTCTCACAATGTGTCAACTTTTTTCTTATAAAATTGGGAACAATTTCTCATGTTCTTTCTGTTTCTGTAATATTGCAATGTTTTTTGGTAAAATTATTACTTTTTTATGTAAAAATATTACATTGTAATGCAAAATTTTATCACAATATTGCCCTTTTTTTTTGGTGTTCTTGTAAAACGGTGCCATTTTTTGAGTAACATTTTGACTTTTGTCATAATTTTCCCAAGTAAAATTCAGATTATTATCATAATATTGCCAAAAAAATGTTTAGTTTTCATATAAAACTGACTTTTGTCGAGTAAAATTACAACTCTTTTCATAAAAGTGCCAACATTTTAAAGTTTTCTTATAAAATTGTGACTTTTGTCGAGTAAAATTATGACTCTTTTCATAAAATTGACAACATTTTAAAGTTTTTTTTATAAAACTGTGACTTTTGTCGAGTAAAATGACGACTCTTTTCATAAAATTGCCAAAATTTTAAGCTTTTTTTGTAAAATTGCGACTGTTATTGAGTAAAATTCCATAACATTCATAACATTGCAAAAATGTTCAGTTTTTCTTGTAAGATTTTGACTTGCGTTGAGTAAATTGATGACTTTTGTTATAATACAATGCAATAGGAAACTGCTGTCCAGTAAGAAGGTCAGTAAGAAGGTCCAGTAAATAGACGTATCCGCTCTGCTCCACCGCACCGCTAAACATGTACTCATCAAAAACCACTTAAGTTTTTAAAATCTCGCATAAATGTCTGGGAAATATTTGGCTGAATAATCTCATGTACAGTTATTAAAATGCTGTTTTTGAAACAGCTGACCGCTCCTGTCACATGGAGGATCTTTGACCACTGTTCTTGTACTTAGTAGGTTTTATTTAAAAAAAAAAAAAAAAAACAGCACTGCACTCCTGTCCTTAAGAGGATCTTTGATCTGTTTTTAGACTTAGCAACTTTCTTGCAGTAGTTTCTCAAAAACTACACAGCGGATCTTTGACAGTTGTTTTTGTGGAAGTGCTGCTGTTTTATAGAGGATCTTTGAATAGTGCTTTTGTATAAGTCTTTAAAACAGCAGAGTACTCCTATTGTATAGAAGATCTTTGAGTATTGTTTTTGCAGGTTGTCTCTGAAAACAGCAGATCCCTCCTGTTATATAGAGGATCTTTGAGTAGTATTTTTGTAGCAGCTTCCTAAACAAAAGCACTGCACTCCTGTTATATAGAGGATCTTAGAGTAGTGTTTCTTATACACTATATATGTCCATAAAAACAGCACTGCACTCCTGTTATATAGAGGATCTTTGAGTAGTATTTTTGTAGCAGCTTTCTTAAAAACAGCACTGCACTCCTGTTATATAGAGGATCTTAGAGTAGTGTTTCTTATACACTATATATGTCCATAAAAACAGCTCTGCACTCCTGTTATATAGAGGATCTTCGAGTAGTGTTTCTTATACATTATATATGTCCTTAAAAACAGCAGATCCCTCCTGTTGTATAGAGGATCTTTGAGTAGTATTTTTGTAGCAGCTTACTTAAAAACAGCACTGCACTATTGCTATATAGAGGATCTTCGAGTAGTGTTTCTTATACACTATATATGTCCTTAAAAGCAGCAGATCCCTCCTGTTATATAGAGAATCTTTGAGTAGTATTTTTTTCGCAGCTTCTGTAAAAACAGCACTGCACTTTTGCTATATAGAGGATCTTTGAGTAGTATTTTTGTAGCAGCTTCCTTAAAAACAGGACTGCACTCCTGTTGTATGTAGAGGATCTTCGAGTAGTGTTTCTTATACACTATATATGTCCTTAAAAACAGCAGATCCCTCTTGTTATATAGAGGATCTTTGAGTAGTATTTTTTTCACAGCTTCCTTAAAAACAGCACAGCACTCCTGTTATATAGAGGATCTTTGAGTAGTATTTTTTTCGCAGCTTCCGTAAAAACAGCACTGCACTTTTGCTGTATAGAGGATCTTTGAGTAGTATTTTTTTCACAGCTTCCTTAAAAACAGGACTGCACTCCTGTGATATAGAGGATCTCCGAGTAGTGTTTTTGCAGGAACTCCCTGAATACAGCAGACCCCTCCTGTCGTATAGAGGATCTTTGAGTAGTATTTTTGTAGCAGGTCCTTGAAAAAAGCAGAGCACTCCTGTGATATAAAAGATCTTCGAGTTGTATTTTTGAAGCAAGTTCCTTAAAAACAACACTGCACTCCTGTTATATAGAGGATCTTTGAGTATTTTTGCAGAGGGTCCTTGAAAACAGCAGAGCACTCCTGTCATTTAGTGGATCTTTGACTAGCACGAACTGGAGCTGTGCTTTCCAAACCCAACTGACCATCTTTGACTAATGCTTTTGTTGGAGGTTTTTATTAAATAAACAGCACCGATATTTAATAGAGGATCTTTGTGATTATGTCCTTAAAAACAGCAGTGAACTCCATATAGAGAATATTTGAGTGGTGGTTCCTGTACACTATATATATGTCCTTAAAGACAGCAATGCACTCCTGTTATGTATAGGATCTTTGATTAGTGCTTTTTCAGTAGGTTCTTAAAAACAGCAGTGAACTCCTGTTATATAAAGGATCTTCGAGTAGTGTTTCTTATACACTATATATGTCCTTAAAAACAGCAGTGCACTCCTGTTATATAGAGGATCTTTGAGTTGTTTAATATCCACCATGTCCTTAAAAACAGCAGTGCACTCCTGGTATATAGAGGATCTTTGATTAGTGCTTTTTCAGTAGGTTCTTAAAAACAGCAGCGCACTCCTGGTATATAGAGGATCTTTGAGTTGTTTAATATCCACCATGTCCTTAAAAACAGCAGTGCACTCCTGGTATATAGAGGATCTTTGATTAGTGCTTTTTCGGTAGGTTCTTAAAAACAGCAGTGAACTCCTGTTATATAAAGGACCTTTGAGTAGTGTTTCTTATACACTATATATGTCCTTAAAAACAGCAATGCACTCCTGTTGTATAGCGGATCTTTGAGTTGTGTTTAATATCCACCATGTCCTAAAGACAGCAATGCACTCCTGTTATATAGAGGATCTTTGATTAGTGCTTTTTCAGTAGGTTCTTAAAAACAGCAGTGCACTCCTGTTGTATAGAGGATCTTTGAGTTGTTTAATATCCACCATGTCATTAAAAACAGCAGTGCACTCCTGGTCATATAGAGGATCTTTGATTAGTGCTTTTTCAGTAGGTTCTTAAAAACAGCAGTGCACTCCTGGTATATAGAGGATCTTTGAGTTGTTTAATAACCACCATGTCCTTAAAAACAGCAGTGCACTCCTGGTATATAGAGGATCTTTGATTAGTGCTTTTTCGGTAGGTTCTTAAAAACAGCAGTGAACTCCTGTTATATAAAGGACCTTTGAGTAGTGTTTCTTATACACTATATATGTCCTTAAAAACAGCAATGCACTCCTGTTGTACAGCGGATCTTTGAGTTGTGTTTAATATCCACCATGTCCTAAAGACAGCAATGCACTCCTGTCTGTTATATAGAGGATCTTTGATTAGTGCTTTTTCAGTAGGTTCTTAAAAACAGCAGCGCACTCCTGGTATATAGAGGATCTTTGAGTTGTTTAATATCCACCATGTCCTTAAAAACAGCAGTGCACTCCTGGTCATATAGAGGATCTTTGATTAGTGCTTTTTCGGTAGGTTCTTAAAAACAGCAGTGAACTCCTGTTATATAAAGGACCTTTGAGTAGTGTTTCTTATACACTATATATGTCCTTAAAAACAGCAATGCACTCCTGTTGTATAGCGGATCTTTGAGTTGTGTTTAATATCCACCATGTCCTAAAGATAGCAATGCACTCCTGTTATATAGAGGATCTTTGATTAGTGCTTTTTCAGTAGGTTCTTAAAAACAGCAGTAAATTCCTGTTGTATAAAGGATCTTTGAGTTGTTTAATATCCACCATGTCCTTAAAAACAGCAGTGCACTCCTGGTATATAGAGGATCTTTGAGTAGTGTTTTTTCAGTAGGTTCTTATAAACAGCAGTGAACTCCTGTTTAATAAAGGATCTTTGAGTTGTGTTTCTTATACACTATATATGTCCTTAAAAACAGCAATGCACTTCTGTTGTATAGAGGATCTTTGAGTTGTGTTTAATATCCACCATGTCCTTAAAAACAGTAATGCACTCCTGTTATATAGAGGATCTTTGATTAGTGTTTTTTTTCAGTAGGTTCTTAAAAACAGCAGTGCACTCCTGGTATATAGAGGATCTTTGAGTTGTGTTTAATATCCACCATGTCCTTAAAGACAGCAATGCACTCCTGGTATATAGAGGATCTTTGATTGGTGCTTGTTCAGTAGGTTCTTAAAAACAGCAGTGAACTCCTGTTATATAAAGGATCTTTGAGTAGTGTTTTTTATACACTATATATGTCCTTAAAAACAGCAGTGCACTCCTGTTATATAGAGGATCTTTGAGTTGTGTTTACTATCCACCATGTCCTTAAAAACAGCAGTGCCCTTTTGTCCTTTAGAGTGTTTTTGAGTAGTTTTTTTTAGCAGTAAAACAAAAATAAACAAAGAAATATTAAGACTATGGACCTCATTCAACCTTCAACCACCTTCTTGGTTATTCAATAAAAGAAAAACATTGTAAAAGCGTCCAACAAATTCGTACTCGAGTACAGACACACACATTTATTGTTTCAGTTTAATAATAAAATAAACTTTATAACTTTATAATTTGTTTTAACCAGAGAAATTAAGAAAACCGTTTTATTGTATATATTTTATACCCCAACTAAAAGGAATGTGAATGGTTGTTTTGCTGTGTTTCACACCTCACATAAAACACGTTTTTCAAAATAAAATGTCGATAAGACCAAATGCAGAACCTGTTAGGAGGCCAGTTTGTTTGGATTGAAGCTTTCATCCACGCTACTTGTTGAAATGAATGACGTTGACCTAAAAACACATCCGAGTGTGCGTGGAGAAAAAGGAGAGCGTGTGGTGAGGACCCCCCCGCCCCCCCTCCCTCACCCCCTCCCTGAGTAAACTGGGCCCAGCATCTGTTTGTCTTTCCCACTTAACGACCTCTTGCTATATCCAACCTCTACTTATTCCTCACGCTGGCTGCCACCGGCCTTGGGAGGAGCGTGTGCCTTTGCCCTGGGCGCCAGACCAGGCACTGACATCCACAAGGAGAAACTTAAAAGAGGGGGGGGGGAGAGCAAAGTTATACCAAGCGTATTGGGGTGTTACCATTTAGTGGTCAATTGTACGGAATATGTACTGTACTGTGCAATTGTTAGAATAAATATGTGTAAGTTATCACACAACTCTTATGCTTAAAGGCCGTTGCTATAGTTATTAGCTATTGTGCTCAAGTTGTACTTTTCCATCTGTGCAAGGACAAAACTTGTTATCAGTCACGGCATATGAAGGGTGGCCTCGCCGCAGATATTTTGTTTGTCTTAGCCCGCTAACAGCCAATGACGAAGCAGAGACAAGGCAATCACAAGAACCCCCAGCACATTCCGTCACGTATTGTGCGTACTGGAAGCTGCTTTGCATGAAATGTGTGGCCACTCCCTTTATAAGCGGCCTCAGTGATGTAACCAGGGACCTCCCAAATAAATAGAGGAGCACATGGGCTGGACTTTAGAGCGTTGGTTGGTTCTGTAACTAGACTACAGCCCAAAACGTTTCTCCTCATTGAGCTAAATGTAACTCTGTCTCTGCATGATTCCTTGCTTCTTGTCTTGTTTAATAGATGTCATCAGTGTTTGAACCTGACAGCAAACTACTAATAAAAGTTTCAATCAATCAAACCAGCAGCAGCAGTGAAGAGCAGAAACTTCCAGTTTTAACCACACGAGGGCGCCCTGGCGCAGGTCAGAACCGCAGGTTATTGCAGCTCGTAAGAAGGCCTATTTATGCCCCAAGAAGTCGTATAGTTTGTCAAACGTGTAATCTGCACATTTTTATTGCTGAAAATACAAACAACGTGACAGCAAAAAAGTTTTTTTTTTTTTTTTTTGCACATGAATCAACATGTCACAAGTTTTACAGTCCGCGTGACTTTTTTCCTTTTCCAGGTCGCTGTCAGCCAATGATGAAATGAGTGTGGCTTCTCGACTCTATAACTCCATAAAAAGCATAGCTGTCATGAAATAAATCCTCTTCTCGATGCTGCTGACTAAGCAGAGCGTGCAGCCAGCGCTCACCCACGCGGCGAGTTCAACGAGGTTGCGGAGGTCAGCACGGATGCGGCAAACACAACATGTCGGACTTTTTTCAAAAACTGAAAATACATGCTTTTATTTTGATAAAGGTGTGGGGTCACCCACATATGTGGTCCTCTCCAAGGTTTCTCATAGTCATTCACATCGACGTCCCATTGGGGTTGTGAGTTTTTCCTTGCCCTTATGTGGGCTCTGTACCGCGGATGTCGTTGTGGCTTGTGCAGCCCTTTGAGACACTTGTGATTTAGGGCTATATAAATAAACATTGATTGATTGATTGGCATTGATTGATTTATTTTAAATTACGCCGAGACGCAATCGTGTACATGGATGTTCTTTTTTTTTTAGAATTTTATAAACCTTTATTTATAAATTTCAACATTTACAAACAGTTGAGAAATAATAATCAAAGTAAGTATAAAAACAGTACAGAACAGCGCCAGGGGGTTGTAAATTCAAAGTAACTAAAATAGAATGCAATATATATATATATATATATATATATATATATATATATATATATATATATATATATATATATATATATATATATATATATATATATATACTTTGTTTGTTTGTTTATATATATATATAAACAAACAAAGTGCAAAGCCATAGGCTCACTCAATTTCAGTAAATAACTTAAATTTGGAACACAGCATCATCGTTTTCACAGCTTTTTGGTTGTTAGAGGTAGAGAATGTTTTAACGTAGAGTTCTAATTCTTTTTTAAAGGCACATAAAACAGGTCGGGTATTGAGAAACTTGCATTTATGAATATAAAACTTAGCCAATAGTATCATGAGGTTGCAAAAAGGTCAAATTCCCTTTTTTTCATATAGTGTAAATCCAAATAGCACGTTTTTAAAACAAAGCACAAATGTGTCATGAATATTGTCCAGGATGTAACGTATGGTTAGTAGTGTGTATTTTCACAATAAATCACTTTGTAGTACGTACACTAAGCCAGCAGGTAGCAATGTCACTTTGTTGTTGTTGTCGAAGAACCGCTAACCTCAAATGCTTCTCTAAAAAGCGTCATTTGAATATGTTTTTTTTCAGCGTGTTTTATGAAGTATGTGCACAAAAGTAAAATGTATATACAGGTCACGTTAACAGCGTCGTAAATAAATGCCAGAATCGCTATCTCGGGCCACCATTTTGCTCCGGTAATGACGTCATTGGCTCGCGCATGCTCAGACTGGACATTTAAAATGTTTAATTTTCAACGCTCACACTAAAACACTTGTTTGAAAAAAAAGAGAAAACACATTTTGAGTCAAAATGCGACTGTTATGGAAACAGACAAAAATAAAAATGTATAAATAAAGCGCCCAATTAGAATGTGATCAGTTGCTATCCTGCTCATTAGCCACGAGAGGGCGTACGTGCACATACTGCCTCACACTATATACTTAAATGTTACTTTATCAACGCTCACACAAAAACGTTTGTTAAAAAATAGCAACTCGCATTTTGGGGCAAAAATTTGTGATTTTTGAGGTTCCAAAATGCAACTGTCATGTAACCAATGGATAAAATACTTTAAAAAAAACAAAAAATGTATATACAGGTCACATTAACAGTGTCGTAAATAAATGCCAGAATCGCTATCTCGGGCCACCATTTTGCTTCGGTTATGACGTCATTGGCTCGCGCATGCTCACACTGGACATTTAAAATGCTTAATTTTCAACGCTCACACTAAAACGCTTGTTTTAAAAAAGAGAGAAAACACATTTTGAGTCATAATGCGACTGTTATGGAAACAGACAAAATAAAAATGTATAAATAAAGCGCCCAATTAAAATGCGGTCAGTTGCTATTCTGCTCACAGCCACGAGAGGGCGTACGTGCACATACTGCCTCACACTATATACTTAAATGTTACTTTATCAACGCTCACAAAAAAACGTTTGGTAAAAAATTTTGAGGTTCCAAAATTCAACTGTCATGTAACCAATGGGTAAAACACTTAAAAAAAGGTATATACTGGTCACATTAACAGCGTCGTAAATAAATGCCAGATCATAAAGATAATGCCAGAATCGATATGTCGGGCCGCCATGTTGCTTAGGTTATGACGTCATTGGCTCGCACATGCTCACATTGGACTTTTAAAAATGTTTCGTTTTCAACGCTCACACTAAAATACTTCTTTTTAAAAATAAATAAATAAATAAATGAGAAAACACTTACATTTTTAGTCAAAATACGACTGTTATGGAAACGGACAAAATAAAAATGTATAAATAAAGCGCCCAATTAGAATGCAGTCAGTTGCTATTCTGCTCACAGCCAGGAGAGGGCGTACGTGCACATACTACTTAAATGTTACTTTATCAACGATCACACAAAAACGTTTGTTAAATAATAGTAACTCACATTTTGGGGCAAATATTTGTGATTTTTTTAAAGGTTCCATAATGCAACTGTCATGTAACCAATGGATAAAACAAACATTAAAAAAAAAAAAAAGATAATGCCGGAATCGATATCTCGGGCCTCCTTTTTTTGCTTCGGTTATGACGTCATGGGCTCGCGCATGCTCACACTGGACATTTAAAATGTTTAATTTTCAACGCTCACACTAAAAAGCTCGTTTAAAAAAAATGAGAAAACACTTACATTTTGAGTCAAAATGCGACTGTTTAGAAACAGACCAAATAAAAATGTATAAATAAAGCGCCCAATTAGAATGCAGTCAGTTGCTATTCTGCTCACAGCCACGAAAGGGCGTACGTGCACATACTGCCCACACTATACTCTTAAATGTTACTTTATCAACGCTCACACAAAAATGTTTGGTAAAAAATAGTAACTCGCAGTTTGAGCCAAATATATCTGATTTTAGAGGTCCCAAAATGCGACTGTTATGGAAACAGAGGAAATAGAAATGTATAGATAAAGCGCCCAATTAGAATGTGGTCAGTTGCAATTCTGCTTTCAGCCACGAGAGGGCGTACGTGCACATACTGCCTCACACTATCCACTTCGGTTATGACGTAATTGGTTCGCGCATGCTCACACTGGACATTTAAAATGTTTCGTTTTCAACGCTCACACTAAAACGCTTTTTAAAAAAAAAAAAAAAAAAAAGAGAAAACACGTACATTTTGAGTAAAAATGCGACTGTTATGGAAACAGACGAAATAAAAATGTATAAATAAAGCGCCCAATTAGAATGCAGTCAGTTGCTATTCTGCTCACAGCCAGGAGAGGGCGTACGTGTACATACTGCCTCACACGATACCCTTAAATGTTACTTTATCAACGCTCACACAAAAACGTTTGGTAAAAAACAGTAACTCGCAATTTGAGCCAAATATTTCTGATTTTCGAGGTCCCAAAATGGGAATGTTATGGAAACAGACAAAATAAAAATGTATAAATAAAGCGCCCAATTAGAATGCGGTCTGTTGCTATTCTGCTCACAGCCACGAGAGGGCGTACGTGCACATACTGCCTCACACTATACACTTCAAATGTTACCTTATCAACTCACACAAAAATGCTTGTTATAAGATAATAACTTACATTTTGAGGCAAATAATTGTGATTTTTTTTTTAGGCTCCAAAATGCGACTGTCATGTAACCAATGGATAAAACAAAAATGTTTTTGTATAAGAAAGCCAGATTGTTGTTTTTGCTAGTTATTAATGTATTAATTGACATTTCACAACATTTAACACGTTTTCGCACCATTTAAATATTATTTTTAAATAAAAAAATGCAAGACAACCCTTTTTTAACACAAACTGGCAACACTGAACCAATGTTTATTCATTTTCTATACCGATAAGCTGGAGCCTATCCCAGCTGATTTGGGCAGCCTGTCAACCACAGGACACATCACAAACAGGCATTCATACCTACGGACAATTTAGCGTCTCCAATTAACAACAACATGCATGTTTGTGGGCTGTGGGAGTAAGAAGACCCACACAAGGAGATATTCCAACAGAGATTCAAACCAGGATCTCCTGACAGTGAGGGCAAGCGTGTTAACCATCGAATGGCAGCATTAAAAAAAACTAAGTCACGTGACAGTGCAGCTGAATAATGCTACAAACTTGACTGCTTCTTGAGGTGTAAGCTGGAAAACATTCACAAGTCGTTAAAAAAAAAAAAGTGTCCCTGCAGGTGTCAGAGTGCGGGCGGCGAGTCTTTGTGGTTCAGGTCTGACGCAGACAAGTCAGGAGGTGGCGTAGGAGGATTGGAGGGAGGCTGCATGTCGCTGCTGGGCCTCCTCACCTGAAGGGGGCTCCACCTCTGCGACAGCTTCCTCCTCACGCTCCTCTTCTTGGGCTTACGTGCTCGTCTCCTCCTCTCCTCGGCCGGCAGGGCGCGCTCGCTTAATGTGTCTGAGGACTCGTCGATGTAGGCCAGGTTCTCCCCGAAGAAGTCCAGCAGCTGACAAGCGCCTGAGGGCTCATCGTTGAGGACTATGTTGGGACGGTGAGGAGGAAGAGGAGCGAGGGAGGAATGCTTCATTTCTTCCTTGGCCTTGTCTTGTGAGGAGGCTCCGCCTCCTTCAACGTCACACACCGGACGGCGGGCCCGGAACCAGCGGAGATCCGAGAAAGACGAGGACGCGGAGGAGATGTCAGACCTGGAGTCGAAGGGCGACTCGGAGCCTGAGAGGGAGCCCTCCCGCCCGGCCGCTTCTGGAGAGTCCAGCTCGGAGGCGGAGTTAGCGACGGGCATGGAGAAGGACCGCAGCAGCAGGTGAGGTAAGGACCGCCTCCCCACCTGCTGCTGCAAACCGGGCTCGGCGGGCCTGGCTCGAGGAATGGTCCCGCCTCCCACTCCGGCAGCGCTGAGCCGCGACCGAGGTTTGGACATCATCTTCCTCTCCAGGGAGGAGCCGAGCACCTCCAGGCGGCCCATGGAGCCGGAGAGGCCGGCCCAGTGGTTGGGAAGGTGCCCGTTCTCCGCCCCGCTCCTCTGCCGGTATCCCAGCGTGCCCTGGGCTCCGCGGCGGATGCGACGGCGCTCGCTGCGCTTCCAGCGGCGGCGCTGCAGGAGGAAGGGGTCGTTGAACTCCAGCGGGTTGGGGAGGCGGAAGTCCTTGGACATGTGCTGGGTCCAGTCTGTGGCGTGGGCTCGCAACTCCTCCATCTGTGCGACAAACATCAACCATACTTGTTCCTCACAACCGTACAACATTCTGCTATTGTTAGAATAAATATGTGTAAGTTATCACACAACTCTTATGCTTAAAGGCCGTTGCTATAGTTATTATCAATTGTGCTGAAGTTGTACTTTTCTATCTGTGCAAAGGCACAACTTGCAATCTTGGATTGCGAGTCGTCTCGTATCAGTGTTTGTGTCCAGACCCGGCCTGCTGACTGCCAAGGGCGAACATCGAGTACCGTGACGCAGACAAAGCAGAGACAGGGCGATATCACGAGTGTCAGCACATTTGCATTTCTGAATAATCATATATTGTGTCTAACTGGGGCTGCTGAAATTACCCTCCAGTGATGTAACCAGGGACCTCCCAAATAAATAGAGGAGCACGTGGGACTGTACCTTAGAGCGTAGGTTGGAACTGTAACTGAGTGTACAGCCCAATGCGTCTCTCCTCATGAGTACAATTGAACTGTCTCTGCATGATTCCTTGCTTCTTGTCCGTTTAATAGATGTCATCAGTGTTTGAACCTGACAGCTATCAACACAATATCAGACAACTATGTAATTTTTAGTCTCTTAAATATTCATAAAACCTTTTTAACATGTGTTTACATGTGCAAACACTTGAACATAAGACAGTTTCCTGGCAAAATTCTTAGGAGGTGAATACGGTTTTAGAGAAAGTGTCATGACAAACGCTTGATCAATGTTACATTTCTTGGCTTCTTCTTCTACACAAAAACTCAACAGCACCTCTGCTGGTGGCAGCCAGGTAGCACACTCCACTTTGCCCTAATTTATGTGATAATATTAATACTCCTCTTGTATTTCTAGCCTTCTTGAGACATGAAGAAGGAAAAGTATCTTCCATATGAGGAGGTGTGAACAAGTGATGACATAAATCATGGTCCCAATAACATTGCATCTAATAGACAATGTCTCATTTGCACCCCTGCTGGTCAAAATGAGGGTGGTCCCAAAAAGGAGGAATTTTTCAAATTGACTGTGTGCCGCTTTTAAAAGTGCTTCACCTCTGGTCAACATATGAAATAACAAGTGTGTGTAAGAAATTGAAATGTGCACCTTTTGCCCAAAATTAATTAATACAATTAAATACATATGTATATAGAGACATACTGTAATAACTTGAAGTAAATAATAAAGATTAAAAAACAATTACAAACAAAACATTTAAAAAAATAATGAATGAACTAAAAGCAGTCTTTTTCTCACAATGTGTCAATTTCTCATATTATTTCTGTTTCTGTAATATTGCAATATTTTCTCGTAAAATTATTACTTTTTTATGTAAAATTGTGACTTTTTAATGCAATATGGTGACATTTGTCATAAAAAAATTCTGACTTTTATCACAATATTGCCATTTTTTTTGTTGTTCTTGTAAAATAGTGAATTTTTTTTGAGTAAAATTATGACTTTTGTCATCATTTTGCCGAGTAAAATTTTGATTATTATTATATCGCCAAAATGTTAAAGTTTTCTTATAAAATTGGGACTTTGTCGAATAAAATTACGACTCTTCATAAAATTGCCAAAATGTTAAGCTTTTCTTGTAAAACTGCGACTGTTATTGAGTACAATTCGAACTTTTATCATAACATTGCACAAATGTTCAGTTTTTCTTGTAAAATTTTGACTTGCGTTGAGTGACGACTTTTATTACAATAAGTTTTTCTTGTGAAATTGTGACCTTTTTCTTGTAAAAATTCCAACTCATTTTTCACAAGAAGCTTTTTTTTCTTCATATTTGCATAGTATGTATATATTATTAATGTTGTAAATACACTTCTTTATATATCTAGAAAGGGTGGTTCTAAAGAGGGAGGCATTTTTCGGAGGTCTCAATAAGGTAACATATACATGAATATGTGTGTGTGTGTGTGTTCCTGTATTTCTAGCCTTCTTGAGACATGAAGAAGGAAAAGTATCTTCCATATGAGGAGGTGTGAACAAGTGATGACATAAATCATGGTCCCAATAACATTGCATCTAATAGACAATGTCTCATTTGCACCCCTGCTGGTCAAAATGAGGGTGGTCCCAAAAAAGGAGGGATTTTTTTAAAGTGACTGTGTGTCGCTTTTAAAAGTGCTCCCCCTCTGGTCAACATATGAAATAACAAGTGTGTGTAAGAAATTGAAATGTGCACCTTTTGCCCAAAATTAATTAATACAATTAAATAAATATGTATATAGAGACATACTGTAATAACTTGAAGTAAATAATAAAGATTAAAAAACCATTACAAACAAAACATTTTAAAAAATAATGAATGAACTAAAAGCAGTCTTTTTCTCACAATGTGTCAATTTCTCATATTATTTCTGTTTCTGTAATATTGCAATCTTTTCTCGTAAAATTATTACTTTTTTATGTAAAATTGTTACTTTTTAATGCAATATGGTGACATTGTTCTTGTAAAATAGTGACATTTTTTTGAGTAAAATGATGACTATTGTCATCATATTGCCGAGTAAAATTCCGATTACTATTATAATATTGCCAAAATGTTAAAGTTTTCTTATAAAATTGTGACTTTGGTCGAGTAAAATGACGACTCTTCATAAAATTGCCAACATTTTAAGCTTTTCTTGTAAAATTGCGACTGTTATTGAGTAAAATTCCAACTTTTATCATAATATTGCACAAATGTTCAGTTTTTCTTTTCAAATTTTGACTTGCGTTGAGTAAAATGACGACTTTTATTACAATAAGTTTTTCTTGTGAAATTGTGACCTTTTTCTTGTAAAAATTCCAACTCATTTTTCACAAGAAGCTTTTTTTCCTTCATATTTGCATAGTATGTATATATTATTAATGTTGTAAATACACTTCTTTATATATCTAGAAAGGGTGGTTCTAAAGAGGGAGGCATTTTTCGGAGGTCTCAATAAGGTAACATATACATGAATATGTGTGTGTGTGTGTTCTTGTATTTCTAGCCTTCTTGAGACATGAAGAAGGAAAAGTATCTTCCATATGAGGAGGTGTGAACAAGTGATGACATAAATCATGGTCCCAATAACATTGCATCTAATAGACAATGTCTCATTTGCACCCCTGCTGGTCAAAATGAGGGTGGTCCCAAAAAAGAAGGGATTTTTTAAAGTGACTGTGTGTCGCTTTTAAAAGTCTTTCCCCTTGGTCAACATATGAAATAACAAGTGTGTGTAAGAAATTGAAATGCGCCCCCTTTTGGCCAAAATTAATTAAGAAAATAAATAAATATGTATATAGAGACATACTGTAATAACTTGAAGTAAATAATGATGATTAAAAACTAATTACAAACAAAAAATTCAAAAAATAATAAATTACCTAAAAGCAGTCTTTTTCTTACAATGTGTCGACTTTTTTCTTATAAAATTGGGCACAATTTCTCATATTCTTTCTGTAATATTGCAATATTTTCTCATAAAATTATTACTTTTTTATGTAAAATTATTACTTTTTAATGCACAATGGTGACATTTGTCATAAAAAATTCGGATTTTTATCACAACATTGCCATTTTTTGTTGTTCTTGTAAAATAGTGACATTTTTTTGAGTAAAATGATGACTTTTGTCATCATTTTGCAGAGTAAAATTCCGATTACTATTATAATATTGCAAAAATGTTAAAGTTTTCTTATAAAATTGTGACTTTGGTCGAGTAAAATGACGACTCTTTTCATAAAATTGCCAACATTTTAAGCTTTTCTTGTAAAATTGCGACTGTTATTGAGTAAAATTCCAACTTTAATCATAACATTGCACAAATGTTCAGTTTTTCATGTCAAATTTTGACTTGCGTTGAGTAAAATGACGACTTTTATTACAATAAGTTTTTCTTGTGAAATTGTGACCTTTTTCTTGTAAAAATTCCAACTCATTTTTCACAAGAAGCTTTTTTTCCTTCATATTTGCATAGTATGTATATATTATTAATGTTGTAAATACACTTCTTTATATATCTAGAAAGGGTGGTTCTAAAGAGGGAGGCATTTTTCGGAGGTCTCAAGAAGGTAACATATACATGAATGTGTGTGTGTGTGTGTTCTTGTATTTCTAGCATCCTTGAGACACGAAGAAGGTAAAGTATCTTCCATATGAGGAGGTGTGAACAAGTGATGACATAAATCATGGTCCCAATAACATTGCATCTAATAGACAATGTCTCATTTGCACCCCTGCTGGTCAAAATGAGGGTGGTCCCAAAAAAGAAGGGATTTTTTAAAGTGACTGTGTGTTGCTTTTAAAAGTCTTCCCCCTTGGTCAACATATGAAATAACAAGTGTGTGTAAGAAATTGAAATGCGCCCCCTTTTGGCCAAAATTAATTAAGAAAATAAATAAATATGTATATAGAGACATACTGTAATAACTTGAAGTAAATAATGATGATTAAAAACCAATTACAAACAAAAAATTCAAAAAATAATAAATTACCTAAAAGCAGTCTTTTTCTTACAATGTGTCGACTTTTTTCTTATAAAATTGGGAACAATTTCTCATATTCTTTCTGTAATATTGCAATATTTTCTCATAAAATTATTACTTTTTTATGTAAAATTATTACTTTTTAATGCACAATGGTGACATTTGTCATAAAAAATTCGGATTTTTATCACAACATTGCCATTTTTTGTTGTTCTTGTAAAATAGTGACATTTTTTTGAGTAAAATGATGACTTTTGTCATCATTTTGCAAAGTAAAATTCCGATTACTATTATAATATTGCAAAAATGTTAAAGTTTTCTTATAAAATTGTGACTTTGGTCGAGTAAAATGACGACTCTTTTCATAAAATTGCCAACATTTTAAGCTTTTCTTGTAAAATTGCGACTGTTATTGAGTAAAATTCCAACTTTTATCATAACATTGCACAAATGTTCCGTTTTTCTTGTCAAATTTTGACTTGCGTTCAGTAAATAGACGACTTTTATTACAATAAGTTTTTCTTGTGAAATTGTGACCTTTTTCTTGTAAAAATTCCAACTCATTTTTCACAAGCTTTTTTTTCCTTCATATTTGCATAGTATGTATATATTATTAATGTTGTAAATACACTTCTTTATATATCTAGAAAGGGTGGTTCTAAAGAGGGAGGCATTTTTCGGAAGTCTCAAGAAGGTAACATATACATGAATATGTGTGTGTGTGTTCTTGTATTTCTACCTTCTTGAGACATGAAGAAGGAAAAGTATCTTCCATATGAGGAGGTGTGAACAAGTGATGACATAAATCATGGTCCCAATAACATTGCATCTAATAGACAATGTCTCATGTGCACCCCTGCTGGTCAAAATGAGGGTGGTCTCAAAAAAGGAGGGATTTTTTTAAAGTGACTGTGTGTCGCTTTTAAAAGTGCTCCCCCTCTGGTCAACATATGAAATAACAAGTGTGTGCAAGAAATTGAAATGCGCCCCCTTTAGGCCAAAATTCATTAAGAAAATAAATAAATATGTATATAGAGACATACTGTAATAACTTGAAGTAAATAATTAAGATTAAAAACCAATTACAAACTAAAAGTTCAAAATATAATAAATTACATAAAAGCAGTCTTTCTCACAATGTGTTGACTTTTTTCTTATTAAATTGGGAACAATTTCTCATATTCTTTCTGTAATATTGCAATATTTTCTCAAAAATTAATACTTTTTTATGTAAAATTATTACTTTTTAATGCACAATGGTGACATTTGTCATAAAAAAATCTGACTTTTATCACAATATTGCCATTTTTTGTTGTTGTTCTTGTAAAATAGTGACTTTTTTTGAGTAAAATTTCGATTATTATAATATTGCCAAAATGTTAGTTTTCTTATAAAATTGTGACTTTTGTCGAGTAAAATTACGACTCTTCATAAAATTGCCAAAATGTTAAGCTTTTCTTGTAAAACTGCGACTGTTATTGTGTACAGTTCGAACTTTTATCATAACATTGCACAAATGTTCCGTTTTTCTTGTAAAATTTTGACTTGCGTGGAGTAAAATTAAGACTTTTATTATAATACGTTTTTCTTGTGAAATTGTGACCTTTTTCTTGTAAAAAATACAACTCATTTTTCACAACAAGCTTTTTTTTATATTTGCATAGTATGTATATATTATTAATGTTGTAAATACACTTCTTTATATATCTAGAAAGGGTGGTCCTAAAGAGGGAGGCATTTTTCAGAGGTCTCAAGAAGGTAACAAATACAAGTGTGTGTGTGTGTGTGTATGTGTGTGTGTGTTTTGCCTCAGCACGGGTCTTCTTGGACAGCACACGCAGCCAATTGCCAATCATGGTAAGGATGGAGGCAAAGTAGGCCAGACCAAACACGATCCATAACCACACCAGAGGTTTGAAGAAGAGCCCGCCCGCATGACTCCCATCTGGACACACACACACACACACACACACACACACACACACACACACACACACACACACACACACACACACACACACACACACACACACACACACACACACGCGACAGCAGGGTTGTGTCAAAAATGACAGTCTTGGACATTTCCTGACCATTTTTCCCTCAAGGTCATTTAACAGACAACATATTTAGAAGTGGTATATCTGCAGTGTGGCGTACAAACACCTGGCACAAAGTCTCCAAAGCCCACGGTGGTGAGCGTGATGACCACAAAGTAGAGCGACTCCAGGAAGGACCAGTCCTCAGACTCCTGGAAGACCACGGTGGGCACGGCGAGGAAGATGAGGCAGCCGACCAGGATGGAGAGCACAGCAGAGCTGACTCGCACGGTGGTGGGCCGCACTTTACGTTTCTAACACAGCAAACCATCAATTAGTCAATCTGATCCATCACTCATTTTGTCGTCAAAAAGTAATATTTTCTAACATTTAAAGCTTTTTACCAGTGGTGTGCCTGCTGGCCTCTAACATAACCAGGAATCATCATCATAATTAAAGATAAAAGTTATTTACTTTCCCTGAAAAATGTAAAAGTATTCATATTGTCTTCATGTCATATTATGCTCCCTCCAGTGCTGTTGTTTTTAAATTAGAGTTGTTATCCAATCAGAATTCAGCTAGCTTATGTTGCCATGCTGTACCAAATCTGCCTGCAGAATCAACAATGTCTATGTGCACTGTAAGTGAACGGCCACATACAGTTGATAGATAATTGCCATAGCCAATCAGATCATGAGTTGTTGTCATTAAGGCCTTCGAGCTGGCCTCACGTTGAACGTGACATTTGAGAACACATACAGTTGATAGACAGTTGCGATAGCCAATCAGATCACAAGTTGTTGACAGTAGCCTATCTAGGTAGCCTGATGTTAACCAGACTGTGATTGGATGCTCACTTGTCACTCCAAAGTGAGTATCCAATCACAAGTTGCAGTTTGTGGAATGCTTCCCCTGACCACCTGAGGGCGCCACAGACTGTGCATGCTTTTAAAAAAGGCTTAAAAACCCTTCTTTTTAAAAAAGCCTTTTTTTTTTTTTTTTAGATATATGTGTGCTAGTTCTAGCTACCGTATTTATCGGACTATAAGTCGCAGTTTTTTTCATAGTTTGGCCGGGGGTGCGACTAATACTCAGGAGCAACTTATGTGTGAAATTATTATTACATTACCGTAAAATATCAAATAATATAATTTAGCTTATTCACGTAAGAGACTAGACGTGTAAGATTTCATGGGATTTAGCGATTAGGAGTGACAGATTGTTTGGTAAACGTATAGCATGTTCAATATGTTATAGTTATTTGAATGACTCTTACCATAATATGTTACGTTAACATATCAGGCACGTTCCCAGTTGGTTATTTATGCCTCATATAACGTACACTTATTTAGCCTGTTGTTCACTATTCTTTATTTATTTTAAATTGCCTTTCAAATGTCTATTCTTGGTGTTGGGTTTTATCAAATACATTTTCCCCAAAAATGCGACTTATACTCCAGTGCGACTTACATGTTTTTTCCTTCTTTATTATGCATTTTCAGCCGGTGCGACTTATACTCCGGAGTGACTTATACTCCGAAAAATACGGTATTAGGCTGTTCTAGTTTTTTAAATTATTTTAATGCACTGTAGCACTTTGAGGTTGTTTGCTCAATGTAAAGTGCTTTTACAAATAAAATCTATTATTATTATTATTATTATTGTGAGACCATGTCGGCCAACTCAGCGGAAGCTAGCTCGGCTGTTCTGGCGATGAAACGCTCGCCATTTCCACTCGAATAAGCCAACGACGAGCGGCACCACTGGCTTATACGGCGTCGAATAGATGCTAGAAATTGTGAGTTCAAATATTTTATTTCTTTATTTTTCACGTTTAATGTTTTTTTTACAATTTTAATTTAGACAGTACCAAATAAGATATGTTTTAATTGCTGATGCGGGTTTATTTTATTTTTTAAATACGCCAGAAAATAACCCGTTTTGTACATTGTTGATGTGTTTCAATACTCAGTAGTGCGTAAATGTGTTTCAATACACAGTAGTGCGTAAATGTGTTTCTGTATAATATTTCTCCAGCAATTGTCATGTTTTGAGAGGTCATCATTGAAGTCGCACATCACTGAAGGCTGAGGTGGGAAACGCACGGCCCGCCACTGCTTTTTAGATATTGCAAAAAACGTGGATTTCATTTCTACATGCTTGTAACTGCAGCAGTTTTCCACTTCTCTAGTGTTAATAAAAATGCACAAATAGTGTCAAAGTGTTTATGTTGGATCAGACTTCTCAGTGCTGCAGACACAATGACCTTGACCAGCACTTTGTCACACTGCTCAGCTTACATTCTCATACATTTACCAACTTACATTTGTATCAAAAGCTTCTTAAAGGTGCTTTTAAAGAGTGCTGCTGCACACAAAGTGAGTTCACATCATGCATTTCTTTTTACATTTTAGGGCTGGGACATTTGGGCAAAAATCCAAATGACGATTAATTGAACCTTCTACTTTGATTCATTATTCTACAGTTTATTCTCTAAATATTTGTATTAATATGAAACTGAAAAGAACATGCACAGATGAGCAATGATGGGGTTTTACTTAAACAATGGATGGAAAACACATTCCTCAGGCCAGGCCTCTAACAATTAAATAAATAATGGCTATTTTATTTACTTAAGTTCATTTGAATCTTACAGTTGTTATTTTGGAGAGTTCTGTGATCTTGTAACATAAAAATAAAACATATTTTAATATTTTGTCGATGGAAAGGTATGTCACAGCCCCTACGTGTCATCTTTTGTTGCCAAGCAATTGTTTTGTTTTTTAGCGGTCAATAGAGTGTCCGCCCTGAGATCGGTAGGTTGTGAGTTCAAACCCCGGCCGAGTCAGACCATCCATTTTCTATCGCTTGTCCCTTTCGGGGTCGCGGAGGGCAACCCCGAAAGACTATAAAAATGGGAGCCATTACCTCCCTGCTTGGCATCAAGGGTTGGAATTGGGGGTTAAATAACCAAAAATAATTCCCGGGCGCGACCTCCGCTGTTGCCCACTGCTCCCCTCACCTCCCAGGGGGTGATCAAGGGTGATGGGTCAAATGCAGAGACTAATTTTGCCACACCTAGTGTGTGTGTGACAATCAGTGGTACTTTAACTTAACTTAACATCCGGTAAACTAGCATTTGAGGGAAAACACAACATTTAATGCTTCATGGACAAATTCCTTTGCCTTCACAGGTTGGTTCATGTGTGCTCAATATGTGGGGAGAAAATAGCAAACAAAACAAAAAAAAACTAATGTTGAAGACATTTCCAGAACAAACACCGCATTTGTGGAAAAAATACCCAGCTGGAGACGAGCGAAAAAGAGCAGTTTTTGGAACTGCCGCGGAAATCTGATAAGAGCAAAAAAACTCGGTGAGTCGTTTTTTTTTGTCTCGTGTCTGATTTCATAAATACTATTTCGTAGTGAAACTATACGTGGTGTTATCGTCATTTTAGGAGTTTGCGGCTCCAAGTGGGTTTCATTTGGTGAGAAATGGGCTCAAATGGCTCTTTGTATGCTGAAAGTTTTCACATTGTCATTATGGGGTATTGTGTGTAGAATTTTGAGGGCAACAATTAATTTATTCCATTTTGGAATAAGGCTGTAACATAACAAAATGTGTAAAAAGTGACATGCTGTGAATACTTTTATACATGTTTTTTTATTTAGTTTTTTTTATAAATTTGTGAAATAAAAAAAAAAAAAACTTTCACATTGTCACTATGGTGTATTGTGTGTAGAATTTTGAGGGCAAAAATTAATTTATTCCATTTTAGAATAAGGCTGTAACATAACGTGTGTAAAAAGTGACATGCTGCGAATACTTTTATACATGTTTTGTTTTGTTTTGTTTTGTTATAAATTTGTGAAATAATTAAAAAAAAACTTTCACATTGTCATTATGGGGTATTGTGTGTAGAATTTTGAGGGCAAAAATGAATGTATTCCATTTTGGAATAAGGCTGTAACATAACAAAATGTGTAAAAAGTGACGTGCTGTGAATACTTTTATACATGTTTTTTTTTGTTTTTTTTATAAATTTGTGAAATTAAAAAAAAAAACTTTCACATTTTCATTATGGGGCATTGTGAGTAGAATTTTGAGGACAAAAATGAATTTATTCCATTTTGGAACAAGGCTGTAACATAACAACATGTGAAAAAAGTGACATGCTGTGAATACTTTTATACATGTTTTTTACTAAATTTGTGAAAAAAACCCAAAAAACTTTCACATTGTCATTATGGGGTATTGTGTGTAGGATTTTGAGGGCAAAAATTAATTTATTTCATTTTGGATTAAGGCTGTAACATAACAAAATGTGTAAAAAGTGACGTGCTGTGAATACTTTTATACATGTTTTTTTTTTTTTAAATTTAATAAATTTGTGAAAAAAAAAAAAATGTTTACATTGTCATTATGGGGTATTGTATGTAGAATTTTGAGGGCAAAAATGAATTTATTCCATTTTGGAATAAGGCTGTAACATAAAAAAATGTGTAAAAAGTGACGTGCTGTGAATACTTTTATACATGTTTTTTTTAAAATAAATTTGTGAAATAAAAAAACATTTTTTTACATTGTCATTATGGGGTATTGTATGTAGAATTTTGAGGGCAAAAATGTATTCCATTTTGGAATAAGGCTGTAACATAACAAAATGTGTAAAAAGTGACGTGCTGTGAATACTTTTATACATGTTTTTTTTTTAATAAAGTTGTGAAATAAATAAAAAAATTTACATTGTCATTATGGGGTATTGTATGTAGAATTTTGAGGGCAAAAATTAATTTATTCCATTTAGGAATAAGGCTGTAACATAACAAAATGTGTAAACAGTGACGCGCTGTGAATACTTTCTGGATGGACTGTTTTTGGACAAACTGGGTTGAAATAAGGTTGTAAAAAAATTTAAATAAATAAAATGTAATTAACTTCCAGAGTAATGTGACGAGAACTCTTCTGTTGCTCTTCTTCCGAATATCCTAACTTTTTGTGCGCAGTGTACGAGTACATCACTGCTCCACCCGCAGGAACCATCCTCACCAGGAAGAGGGTCTCAATCTTGGCCACGGCCCTCCGCAGCACGGTGCCCATGTGGTCGCCCACTCCAGCCAGCAGGATGCCAAACATGGGGATGCCCACCAGGGCGTAGCAGAGGCAGAACAGCTGTCCGTACCACGTCCGAGGGGACAGGTTGCCAAAACCTGATGGAGAAAAGTTTGCCCCCGACGTCAGGAGGATGAGCGGGTGGTAAGCACTGCCTGGGTTTTACCTATGGTGGTAATGATGGCGCCGCAGAAGAAGAAGGCGGAGGCCACATCCCAGCGGCTGGTGAAGTTGGTGGAGATGCTGCTCACCTCCAAGCCTGCTTCCACGGCGGACGTGACTCCCTGCAAAGGCACAAAGAACATTGCGGAACATCAAATCAACATTTGGTGACAATCAGAAATACTTCACTGTAATAATAAAGTGAATATTTGATTTGCTGACCATGTTTTGAAAAAAGGCGACAGGAGATAATGGTGTGTCACAGTCACATTTTAATACAGCTGCATTGTTCTGGGGTCACACTTGTTAATAAAAAAAACACATTTTACCTCACCAAATGACTAATATAAAGTCGTCTCTCGTTTGTTGTTACTGACCTACTCAGTGTCCGCCCTGAGATGGGTAGGTTGTGAGTTCAAACCACGGCCGAGTCATACCAAAGACTATAAAAATGGGAGCCATTACCTCCCTGCTTGGCATTCAGCATCAAGGGTTGGAATTGGGGGTTCAATCACCAAAATGATTCCCGGGCGCGGCCACCGCTGCTGCCCACTGCTCCCCTCACCTCCCAGGGGGTGATATAGGGTGATGGGTCAAATGCAGAGAATAATTTCGCCACACCTAGTGTGTGTGTGACAATCATTGGTACTTTAACTTTAGCGGTTCCAAACATGAATTTACACAAAGTAGGAATTATTAATTATAAATGAAATATTTTCATAGTCAGAACATAAAAAACGGTTTACAACATTCTTAATATATTTTTCTTGCCATTAAAACATAAAATAACACCCTCTGGTCAACTTTACACTCTTTTAATCCAGTATAGTAATGTGGCCTGAGGCTGCGCCAATCGGTGGCCATGATACTGCTCTGATTGGCTTGGTCTCCTCAAAGTTAAAAGTGGAAAAAAAAGTAAAAATACCTATGATTGTCACACACACACTAGGTGTGGCGAAATTATTCTTTATTAAATTATTATGTATATAAATTATTCAAGTGGCCAATACTACTGTAGTATTGATATTTTGAGTTTATTTAGCCAGTGTATGCTTGAAAATGCTTAATTTAGGACCAAAACAATGCAGAATATTCTTAAGTTTATATATATTAAATATATATATACACACATTATATATATACACAGGTAAAAGCCAGTAAATTAGAATATTTTGAAAAACTTGATTTATTTCAGTAATTGCATTCAAAAGGTGTAACTTGTACATTATATTTATTCATTGCACACAGACTGATGCATTCAAATGTTTATTTCATTTAATTTTGATGATTTGAAGTGGCAACAAATGAAAATCCAAAATTCCGTGTGTCACAAAATTAGAATATTACTTAAGGCTAATACAAAAAAGGGATTTTTAGAAATGTTGGCCAACTGAAAAGTATGAAAATGAAAAATATGAGCATGTACAATACTCAATACTTGGTTGGAGCTCCTTTTGCCTCAATTACTGCGTTAATGCGGCGTGGCATGGAGTCGATGAGTTTCTGGCACTGCTCAGGTGTTATGAGAGCCCAGGTTGCTCTGATAGTGGCCTTCAACTCTTCTGCGTTTTTGGGTCTGGCATTCTGCATCTTCCTTTTCACAATACCCCACAGATTTTCTATGGGGCTAAGGTCAGGGGAGTTGGCGGGCCAATTTAGAACAGAAATACCATGGTCCGTAAACCAGGCACGGGTAGATTTTGCGCTGTGTGCAGGCGCCAAGTCCTGTTGGAACTTGAAATCTCCATCTCCATAGAGCAGGTCAGCAGCAGGAAGCATGAAGTGCTCTAAAACTTGCTGGTAGACGGCTGCGTTGACCCTGGATCTCAGGAAACAGAGTGGACTGACACCAGCAGATGACATGGCACCCCAAACCATCACTGATGGTGGAAACTTTACACTAGACTTCAGGCAACGTGGATCCTGTGCCTCTCCTGTCTTCCTCCAGACTCTGGGACCTCGATTTCCAAAGGAAATGCAAAATTTGCATGGTTGGGTGATGGTTTGGGGTGCCATGTCATCTGCTGGTGTCGGTCCACTCTGTTTCCTGAGATCCAGGGTCAACGCAGCCGTCTACCAGCAAGTTTTAGAGCACTTCATGCTTCCTGCTGCTGACCTGCTCTATGGATGGCATCCTGACCAGATGCCCGAACCACCTCATCTGGCTCCTCTCGATGTGGAGGAGCAGCGGCTTTACTTTGAGCTCCCCCCGAATGACAGAGCTTCTCACCCTATCTCTAAGGGAGAGCCCCGCCACTCGGCGGAGGAAACTCATTTCGGCCGCTTGTACCCGTGATCTTGTCCTTTCGGTCATGACCCAAAGCTCATGACCATAGGTGAGGATGGGAACATAGATCGACCGGTAAATCGAGAGCTTTGCCTTCCGGCTCAGCTCCTTCTTCACTACAACGGATCGATACAGTGTCCGCATTACTGAAGACGCCGCACCGATCCGCCTGTCGATCTCACGATCCACTCTTCCCCCACTCGTGAACAAGACTCCGAGGTACTTGAACTCCTCCACTTGGGGCAAGATCTCCTCCCCAACCCGGAGATGGCACTCCACCCTTTTCCGGGCGAGAACCATGGACTCGGACTTGGAGGTGCTGATTCCCATCCCAGTCGCTTCACACTCGGCTGCGAACCGATCCAGTGAGAGCTGAAGATCTTGGCCGGAGGAAGCCATCAGGACCACATCATCTGCAAATAGCAGAGACCTAATCCTGCAGCCACCAAACCAGATACCCTCAACGCCCTGACTGCGCCTAGAAATTCTGTCCATAAAGGTTATGAACAGAATCGGTGACAAAGGGCAGCCTTGGCGGAGTCCAACCCTCACTGGAAACGTGTCCGACTTACTGCCGGCAATGCGGACCAAGCTCTGACACTGATTATACAGGGAGCGAACTGCCACAATAAGACAGTCCGTTACCCCATACTCTCTGAGCACTCCCCACAGGACTTCCCGGGGTACACGGTCGAATGCCTTCTCCAAGTCCACAAAGCACATGTAGACTGGTTGGGCAAACTCCCATGCACCCTCAAGTACCCTGCCGAGAGTATAGAGCTGGTCCACAGTTCCACGACCAGGACGAAAACCACACTGTTCCTCCTGAATCCGAGGTTCGACTATCCGGCGTAGCCTCCTCTCCAGTACACCTGAATAGACTTTACCGGGAAGGCTGAGGAGTGTGATCCCACGATAGTTGGAACACACCCTCCGGTTCCCCTTCTTAAAGAGAGGAACCACCACCCCGGTCTGCCAATCCAGAGGTACCGCCCCCGATGTCCACGCGATGTTGCAGAGTCTTGTCAACCAAGACAGCCCCACAACATCCAGAGCCTTAAGGAACTCCGGGCGGATCTCATCCACCCCCGGGGCCTTGCCACCGAGGAGCTTTTTAACTACCTCGGCAACCTCAGCCCCAGAAATAGGAGAGCCCACCTCAGATTCCACAGGCCCTGCTTCCTCATAGGAAGACGTGCTGGTAGGATTGAGGAGGTCTTCGAAGTATTCTCCCCACCGATCCACAACATCCGCAGTCGAGGTCAGCAGAGCACCAGCCCCACCATACACGGTGTTGACACTGCACTGCTTCCCCTTCCTGAGGCGGCGGATGGTGGTCCAGAATTGCTTCGAAGCCGTCCGGAAGTCGTTTTCCATGGCTTCCCCGAAGTCCTCCCATGTCCGAGTTTTTGCCTCTGCGACCGCTGAAGTCGCAGACCGCTTGGCCTGTCGGTACCTGTCCGCTGCCTCAGGAGTCCTATGAGCCAAAAGAACCCGATAGGACTCCTTCTTCAGCTTGACGGCATTCCTCACCGCCGGTGTCCACCAACGGGTTCTAGGATTACCGCCACGACAAGCACCAACTACCTTGCGGCCACAGCTCCAATCAGCCGCCTCGACAATAGAGGCGCGGAACATGGTCCATTCGGACTCAATGTCCAGCATCTCCCTCGTGACATGTTCAAAGTCGTTCCGGAGGTGGGAATTGAAACTCTCTCTGACAGGAGACTCTGCCAGACGTTCCCAGCAAACCCTCACAATGCGTTTGGGCCTGCCAGGTCTGTCCGCCAGCCTCCCCCACCATCGCAGCCAACTCACCACCAGGTGGTGATCGGTAGAAAGCTCCGCCCCTCTCTTCACCCGAGTGTCCAAAACATGAGGCCGCAAATCCGATGACACAACTACAAAGTCGATCATGGAACTGCGGCCTAGGGTGTCCTGGTGCCAAGTGCACATATGGACACCCTTATGTTTGAACATGGTGTTCGTTATGGACAATCTGTGTCGGGCACAAAAGTCCAATAACAAAACACCGCTCGGGTTCAGATCCGGGCAGCCATTCTTCCCAATCACGCCTCTCCAGGTTTCACTGTCGTTGCCAACATGAGCATTGAAGTCCCCCAGTAGCACGAGGGAATCACCCGGGGGAGCACTCTCAAGTACTCCCTCGAGTGAATCCTACTCAGTGGCCTAGCGGTTAGAGTGTCCGCCCTGAGATCGGTAGGTTGTGAGTTCAAACCCCGGCCGAGTCATACCAAAGACTATTAAAAATGGGACCCATTACCTCCCTGCTTGGCACTCAGCATCAAGGGTTGGAATTGGGGGTTAAATCACCAAAATGATTCCCGGGCGCGGCCACTGCTGCTGCCCACTGCTCCCCTCACCTCCCAGGGGGTGATCAAGGGTGATGGGTCAAATGCAGAGAATAATTTCGCTACACCTAGTGTGTATGTGACAATCATTGGTACTTTAACTTTAACTTTAAAAAGGGTGGGTACTCTGGACTGCGGCTTGGCGCGTAAGCGCAAACCACAGTCAGGACCCGTTCCCCCACCCGAAGGCGGAGGGAAGCTACCCTCTCGTCCACCGGGTTGAACTCCAACGTACAGGCTCTGAGCCGGGGGGAAACAAGAATTGCCACCCCAGCCCGTCACCTCTCACTGCCGGCAACGCCAGAGTGGAAGAGAGTCCAGCCCCTCTCGAGAGAACTGGTTCCAGAGCCCTTGCTGTGCGTCGAAGTGAGTCCGACTACATCTAGCCGGAACTTCTCCACTTCGCGCACTAGCTCAGGCTCCTTCCCCCCCAGCGAGGTGACGTTCCACGTCCCAAGAGCTAGCTTCTGTAGCCGAGGATCGGACCGCCAAGTGCCCTGCCTTCGGCTGCCGCCCAGCTCACATCGCACCCGACCTCTATGACCCCTGCTATGGGTGGTGAGCCCATTGGAGGGGGGACCCACGTTGCCTCTTCGGGCTGTGCCCGGCCGGGCCCCATGGGGACAGGCCCGGCCACCAGGCGCTCGCCATCGTGCCCCACCTCCGGGCCTGGCTCCAGAGGGGGGCCCCGGTGACCCGCGTCCGGGCGAGGGAAATCTGGGTCCTTGTTTTTTTATTATTCATGGAGGTCTTCGAGACATTATATATACATCTATATCTATATATATATATCTATATATATATATATATATATATATACACATATATATATATATATATATATATATATATATATATATATATAAAATCTGCAATTTTTGCAGCGCGATGTGTCCAAAACAGTACAATAGAATGTAAACAAACAACTACGTAGTTTTATGAAGTAATGTAATAGTAATGTACAGTATTCACTGTGGAAAGTGGACTACACACATCTCCTTCCAGCAGCTTCTCCATATTTTCATGTATAAATGTCTGTCGTTTAGATATTATTTTAACATTATTGCCTGACATATTCTGCTTCAGTATGGTGCAGACTAGCAGTGAGACCATCAAATTGCTTTGCAAAATTGGCGACACACTCGGTCACATTTTTGATAATTCTGTTTTTTTAACTTAACGAATATCACCGTCCTTCACGGTCACTTTTTTTCTTTTCATGCTGGGAAACAAAACAAATGTCAATTTGGAGCTATAAGACCAGATGTTTTAGTCTGATCTGACAGGGTTCATTGTGACATTTACAAAAAAGCAACCAAGTGTGAAGATGTTTGGATCTCAAATGTTTTAAAGCAAAACAACTAGCGCTCATCTCAAAACTCTCTTAAATTGGGTCCAAATGAACCACTTAATCTATTCTATTCTTCTCCCTCACAACATTTTAAATATCTTCCAAAACACCCTTCAAAAACCAATTTTATGATAGATATTTTTAACATTCTCAGCCTTTTATTTACATTTTGGGGATGGGAAAATGTAGAAAATCTCCACATGCAGCGGCTCCAAAGCCGTGCTTACAAAGTGTTTAGTGAGATTGGTGTTATGTAATTAACGAGTCCTCTGATACCTTCACAAGCTTGTAGAATTCCCGCTCGCTCACACAGGAGTGATTATTCAGGAAGTTGTTCTTGGCCTCCAGCAGCTCCTGGAACTTGACGCTCTCCTCGGAAGCCTCCAGATTCTGGAAGACCAGCGCTCCCATGCAGAGGTACAGCACCACCCCCAGCAACAGGGCCAAGAGGGTGGTGCAGCGCATGTTGTCACACCGCGGCGCCCCCCCTCAGCCCCTCCCCTCCCCAGGTTAGAGGTCGCCGGTCTGGTGGCGCTCGCAGTCAGGATACACGGGGCCACAGCTGCATGTAAACAGGAAGTTCCTTTTTTTAGAGGACGGCTGTGCGCGTAAACATGCGGGAGGGTAGACTTGTATTTGTGTGCGTCAAAGAAGTGACAGGAAGGTCTTCCAGGAAATTTGGGTGAGAAGTCACACATTGATGATGTCATTGAAACCTCGTCGGTCATGTTTACAATTTGGAAACACTTTTGGTCTACATGTGCAATCTCAGATTCTCTAAAGACACGCCAGGTTTTAATCCAAATACTAACACTAAAAACCTCATTAAATACATTGTTGTGGTTAGTTGGTCAAAAATGACCCATTTCATCCAAATAAAGTAGAAGAGGCAATCCCTGAAGGAACTGCGTGTGAATGCTCCAATGCTGAAAATGAAGTGAAATGCTGACAGAATGTAGTATGAATGCAAGAATAGTTTGAATGTGAGCTGACGCTGAACTGAAATGCTAATGGAACATGGGATGAATGTAGAAATGGTTTAAATGTTGAAATTGTTAAATTGCAGAAAAGGGTTCGTTTGAAAGTTGGAATGGTTTGAACGCTAAAGAGTTTGAATTTCCAGGAAAACTGGAATTTGGTTTGCAACTTGGGAAAGTGTTAGTTTGAATGTCCAGGACGAGTGGAATGTGTTGATGTTGGAATGGTTTTGAATAGGTGGAAAAATGTGGGAATTGTGCAACTTGGAAAAATGTTCCATTCATTTCAATAGGAACTTCCTGGAAATTAGGGAATATGGGGAGGCGGGATTTTTGGAAAATGATTAGGAGCATGAATGTCCTGAATGAGCTGAATCGGTTGGTGTTGGAATTTTTTTTAACTTGGAAAAGGGATAGTGTGAATGTCCAGGATGAGTGGAATGTGTTAATGTTGGAATGGTTTGAATAGGTTGAAAAATGTGGGAATTGTGCAACTTGTAAAAATGTCCCATTCATTTCAATGGGAACTTCCTGGAAATTTGGAGAAAAGCGGGATTTTTGGAAAATGATTAGGAGCATGAGTGTCCTGAATGAGCTGAATCGGTTGGTGTTGGAATTGAATCGAGACAAATCTGGAATTTTTTAACTTGGAAAATGGGTTGTTTGAATTTCCAGGATGGTGGAATGTGTTGAAGGTGGAATGGTTTGAATTGGTTGAAAAATGTGGAAATGGTGGAAGTTTGAATAATGGCCAATTCATTTTGAATGGGGAAAATGGCCTGGAAAACATGGAATTCTGGAAAATCTGGGAATTTTTTGAATTTGTCAAGGGAAAGCCTGTGATTCCTCCCAGGGGGTAAACAAGGGGATGGGTCAAATGCAGAGGACACATTTCACCACACCTAGTGTGTGTGTGACAATCATTGGTACTTTAACTTAACTTTAACTTGGGAAAGTGTTAGTTTGAATGTCCAGGATGAGTGGAATGTGTTAATGTTGGAATGCTTTGAATAGGTTGGAAAATGTGGGAATTGTGCAACTTGGAAAAATGTCCCATTCATTTCAATGGGAACTTCCTGGAAATTATGGAATTTGGGGAAAAGCGGGATTTTTGGAAAATGATTAGGAGCATGAATGTCCTGAATGAGCCGACTCGGTTGGTCTTGGAATTCAATTCCAGATTTTCCCGAAATTCCCATTTCGGGAAAATCTAGAATTTTTTTTAACTTGGAAAAATGGTAGTTTGAATGTCCGGGATGAGTGGAATGTATTAATGTTGGAATGGCTTGAATTGGTTGAATAATGTGGGAATTGTGCAACTTGGAAAAATGTCCCATTCATTTCAATGGAAACTTCCTGGAAATTTGGAGAAAAGCGGGATTTTTGGAAAATGATTAGGAGCATGAGTGTCCTGAATGAGCTGAATCGGTTGGTGTTGGAATTGAATCCAGACAAATCTGGAAAAAAAATTTTAACTTGGAAAATGGGTAGTTTGAATTTCCAGGATGGTGGAATGTGTTGAAGGTGGAATGGTTTGAATTGGTTGAAAAATGTGGAAATTGTGGAAGTTTGAATAATGGCCAATTCATTTTGAATGGGGAAAATGTCCTGGAAAACATGGAATTCTGGAAAATCTGGGAATTTTTTGAATTTGTCAAGGGAAAGCCTGTGATTCCTCCCAGGGGGTAAACAAGGGGATGGGTCAAATGCAGAGGACACATTTCACCACACCTAGTGTGTGTGTGACAATCATTGGTACTTTAACTTAACTTTAACTTGGGAAAGTGTTAGTTTGAATGTCCAGGATGAGTGGAATGTGTTAATGTTGGAATGCTTTGAATAGGTTGGAAAATGTGGGAATTGTGCAACTTGGAAAAATGTCCCATTCATTTCAATGGGAACTTCCTGGAAATTATGGAATTTGGGGAAAAGCGGGATTTTTGGGAAATGATTAGGAGCATGAATGTACTGAATGAGCTGACTCGGTTGGTCTTGGAATTGAATTCCAGATTTTCCCGAAATTCCCATTTCGGGAAAATCTTGAATTTGTTTTAACTTGGAAAAAGGGTAGTTTGAATGTCCAGGATGAGTGGAATGTATTAATGTTGGAATTGTTTGAATTGGTTGAAAAATGTGGGAATTGTGCAACTTGGAAAAATTTCCCATTCATTTCAATGGGAACTTCCTGGAAATTAGGGAATTTGGGGAAAAGCGGGATTTTTTGGAAAATGATTAGGAGCATGAATGTCCTGAATGAGCTGAATCGGTTGGTGTTGGAATTTTTTTAACTTGGAAAAAGGGTAGTTTGAATGTGCAGGATGAGTGGAATGTGTTCATGTTGGAATGCTCTGAATAGGTTGAATAATGTGGGAATCGTGCAACTTGGAAAAATGTCCCATTCATTTCAATGGGAACTTCCTGGAAATTAGGGAATTTGGGGAAAAGCGGGATTTTTTGGAAAATGATTAGGAGCATGAATGTCCTGAATGAGCTGAATCGGTTGGTGTTGGAATTGTTTCAATCGGGCAAGAAATGTTGAAGTAGTAAATGGTATGAGAGAATTTCCGGAAAATGTGGAATTTTTTTTAAACTTGGAAAAGGGATAGTTTGAATTTCCAGAAGGTAGAATGGTTTGAATTGGTTGAAAAATGTGGAAATGGTGAAAGTTTGAAAAATGGCCAATTCATTTTGAATGGGGAAAATGTCCCGGAAAACCTGGAATTCTGGGAAATCTGGGAATTTTTGGAATTTGTCAAGGGAAAGCCTACGATTCCTCCAAGGGGGTAAACAAGGGAATGGGTCAGATGCGGAGGACAAATTTCACCACACCTAGTGTGTGTGTGACAATCATTGGTACTTTAACTTAACTTTAACTTGGGAACGTGTTAGTTTGAATGTCCAGGATGAGTGGAATGTGTTGATGTTAGAATGGTTTGAATAGGTTGGAAAATGTGGGAATTGTGCAACTTGGAAAAATGTCCCATTCATTTCAATGGGAACTTCCTGGAAATTTGGGAATTTGGGGAAAAGCATGATTTTTGGAAAATGATTAGGAGCATGAATGTCCTGAATGAGCTGACTCGGTTGGTGTTGGAATTGAATAGCAGATTTTCCCGAAATTCCCATTTCGGGAAAATCTAGAATTTTTTTTAACATGGAAAAAGGGCTTCACGGTGGCAGAGGGGTTAGTGCATCTGCCTCACAATACGAAGGTCCTGAGTAGTCTTGGGTTCAATCCCGGGCTCGGGATCTTTCTGTGTGGAGTTTGCATGTTCTCCCCGTGACTACGTGGGTTCCCTCCGGGTACTCCCGCTTCCTCCCACCTCCAAAGACATGCACCTGGGGATAAGTTAAAGTTAAAAGTTAAAGTACCAATGATTGTCACACACACACTAGGTGTGGCGAAATTATTCTCTGCATTTGACCCATCACCCTTGTTCACCCCCTGGGAGGTGAGGGGAGCAGTGAGCAGCAGCGGTGGCCGCGCTCGGGAATCATTTTGGTGATTTAACCCCCAATTCCAACCCTTGATGCTGAGTGCCAAGCAGGGAGGTAATGGGTCCCATTTTTATAGTCTTTGGTATGACTCGGCCGGGGTTTGAACTCACAACCTACCGATCTCAGGGCGGACACTCTAACCACTAGGCCACTGAGTAGGTCAGTTGATTGGCAACACTAAATTGACCCTAGTGTGTGGATGTGAGTGTGAATGTTGTCTGTCTATCTGTGTTGGCCCTGCAATGAGGTGGCGACTTGTCCAGGGTGTACCCCGCCTTCCGCCCGATTGTAGCTGAGATAGGCTCCAGCGCCCCCCGCGACCCCAAAGGGAATAAGCGGTAGAAAATGGATGGATGGATGGATGGAAAAAGGGTAGTTTGAATGTCCAGGATGAGTGGAATGTATGTGGGAATGGTTTGAATTGGTTGAAAAATGTGGGAATTGTGCAACTTGGAAAAATGTCCCATTCATTTCAATTGGAACTTCCTGGAAATTAGGGAATTTGGGGAAAAGCGGGATTTTTTGGAAAATGATTAGGAGCATGAATGTCCTGAATGAGCTGAATCGGTTGGTGTTGGAATTGTTTCAATCGGGCAATAAATGTTGAAGTAGTAAATGGTATTAGGGAATTTCGGGAAAATGTGGATTTTTTTTTTTACTTGGAAAAAAGGGTAGTTTGAATGTGCAGCATGATTGGATGTGTTAATGTTGGAATGCTTTGAATAGGTTGAATAATGTGGGAATTGTGCAACTTGGAAAAATGTCCCATTCATTCCAATGGGAACTTCCTGGAAATTAGGGAATTTGGGGAAAAGCGGGATTTTTGGAAAATGATTAGGAGCATGAATGTCCTGAATGAGCTGAATCGGTTGGTGTTGGAATTGTTTCAATCGGGCAAGAAATGTGGAAGTAGTAAATGGTATTAGGGAATTTCGGGAAAATCTGGAATTTTTTTTTTTACTTGGGAAAAGGGGTACCCGGTAGTTTGAATTTCCAGGATGGTGGAATGTGTTGAAGGTGGAATGGTTTGAATTGGTGGAAAAATGTGGGAATGGTGGAAGTTTGAAAAATGGCCAATTCATTTTGAATGGGGAAAATGTCCCGGAAAACCTGGAATTCTGGGAAATCTGGGAATTTTCGGAATTTGTCAAGGGAAAGCCCGCGATTACCGAATAGGCTGAACAGTTTGAAGTTGGAACGCTTTGAATCGGGTGAAAAATGTGGAAGGTAGAACGCGCCAAAATCTGGAGAATAAGAAGTAGTTGAATAAAAAGATGAATTTTGGTGTAGAAAAGCACATGTGTGAATGTTTTAGGGCATTCACACAATAATACTGAACATGATTAATTTAGGAATACACTTTCACTTTTCAGCCTGTATTGGTGCCTCCTGCAGGAGTGGAGTAGAACAACATCATGTTACTTTTCAGAATATTTTTTCTTCCGCCTACAATTGTTGGGCCTTGGCAGAGGCGTAAGTTCTACTCACTTCCATTCATGCTACGGTTTTGTTCTCTGGGATCCAGAGGAAATTGTGAATTTGTATGAAACTTCCTTTGAAGATGGCAGATAACAGCCCACGCCGCTGATTGATTTTGCAGGTGAGAAATAGAAGTAGTTTCTCACACTCAAGCACAGTGGGGGAAAAGGATGTTTAAAGATGATTTTCCTCTTCTCTGATGTATAAAATATTGTTGCTATGTTGGATGCTTGTGTTGAATCATAAGAAGTCGTGCATTTTGGCTTGAGTTTACACAGTTTTTGAAGCTTTGAGCGCTGTGTTTTGTATATTTGTTTAACGGTGGGCCATTTGTGATGTCACAGATTGGCGGATGTACATATATGGGCCGTGGTAAGCCTCCTCCCCCTCTGCTGAGTGAAACCCCTGCCGCTGGAGCTTCCATACCCCCCTCCTTTCATATGCCTTTAAAATAATGACTTCCTTGTTTACTACATTTGGGCCACTGCGAAATGGGATTTGCTGCCGACGGAAAACGATGACGACATTAAGACTTTGGTTGAGAAAACACAAGATAAGCTTTTATTTTGATCTAATCTTGACCTGTGCATAAGACGACCGACATAAATGCTGCTAAAATCTGCTTTTTTCGATGCCGCTCTGTATCAGTCGGAGAGTAGGCAGGTGTACCTAATGTTGTGACCGGCAAATTTACATTTTGTTTATGAATTTTATTTCTGACCGTGGCTGAAAAAAAAGAGAAGTTTTTGTCCAATATACATAGTTAAAGAGTGTAAGACGACACTACACTAGAACTATGTTATTATCTATACCACAAGGAAGTTAAAAGTAGGTCTTCTTTAACCCTCTGGGGCATACATTATTTCATATTTAAGTGTATAAAAATGTTCCCAGTCATATTTATTCCTGTTTTTGCTCAAATCTCTCAATGAACTTTAGTCCTAAAAAACAAAAATGACATGTTTTTCTGCATTTTGACTCTTTAAATGGCCATTCGATATAATTATGTCAGGTTTTTTCATTCTTTAACCCTCTGGGGCATACATTATTTCATATTTAAGGGTATAAAAATGTTCCCAGTCATATTTATTCCTGTTTTTGCTCAAATCTCTCAATGAACTTTAGTCCTAAAAAACAAAAATGACATGTTGTTCTGCATTTTGACTCTTTAAATGGCCATTCGGTATAATTATGTCAGGTTGTTGCATTCTTTAACCCTCTGGCGCATACATTATTTCATATTTAGGTGTATAAAAATGTTCCCAGTCATATTTTTACTCAAATCTCGCAATGAACCGTAGTCCTAAAAAACAAAAATGACATGTTTTTCTGCATTTTGACTCTTTAAATGGCCATTCGATATAATTATGTCAGATTTTTTCATTCTTTAACCCTCTGGGGCATACATCATTTCATATTTAGGTGTATTAAAATGTTCCCAGTCATATTTTTTCCTGTTTTTACTGAAATCTCGCAATGAACTTTCGTCCTAAAAAACAAAAATGACACGTTTTTCTGCATTTTGACTCTCTAAATGGCTATTCGATATAATTATGTCAGGTTTTTTCATTCTTTAACCCTCTGGGGCATACATTATTTCATATTTAGGTGTATAAAAATGTTCCCAGTCATATTTTTTCCCACTTTTTTTACTCAAATCTCCTAATGAACTTTAGTCCTAAAAAACAAAAATTACATGTTTTTCTGCATTTTGATTCTTTAAATGGCCATTCGATATAATTATGTCAGGTTTTTTCATTCTTTAACCCTCTGGGGCATACATTATTTCATATTTAAGTGTATAAAAATGTTCCCAGTCATATTTTTTCCCACTTTTTTTACTCAAATCTTGTAATGAACTTAGTCCTAAAAAACAAAAATTACATGTTTTTCTGCATTTTGACTCTTTAAATGGCCATTCGATATAATTATGTCAGGTTTTTTCATTCTTTAACCCTCTGGGGCATACATCATTTCATATTTAGGTGTATTAAAATGTTCCCAGTCATATTTTTTCCTGTTTTTACTGAAATCTCGCAATGAACTTTCGTCCTAAAAAACAAAAATGACACGTTTTTCTGCATTTTGACTCTCTAAATGGCCATTCGATATAATTATGTCAGGTTTTTTCATTCTTTAACCCTCTGGGGCATACATTATTTCATATTTAGGTGTATAAAAATGTTCCCAGTCATATTTTTTCCCACTTTTTTTACTCAAATCTCCTAATGAACTTTAGTCCTAAAAAACAAAAATTACATGTTTTTCTGCATTTTGATTCTTTAAATGGCCATTCGATATAATTATGTCAGGTTTTTTCATTCTTTAACCCTCTGGGGCATACATTATTTCATATTTAAGTGTATAAAAATGTTCCCAGTCATATTTTTTCCCACTTTTTTTACTCAAATCTTGTAATGAACTTAGTCCTAAAAAACAAAAATTACATGTTTTTCTGCATTTTGACTCTTTAAATGGCCATTCGATATAATTATGTCAGGTTTTTTCATTCTTTAACCCTCTGGGGCATACATCATTTCATATTTAGGTGTATTAAAATGTTCCCAGTCATATTTTTTCCTGTTTTTACTGAAATCTCGCAATGAACTTTCGTCCTAAAAAACAAAAATGACACGTTTTTCTGCATTTTGACTCTCTAAATGGCCATTCGATATAATTATGTCAGGTTTTTTCATTCTTTAACCCTCTGGGGCATACATTATTTCATATTTAGGTGTATAAAAATGTTCCCAGTCATATTTTTTCCCACTTTTTTTACTCAAATCTCCTAATGAACTTTAGTCCTAAAAAACAAAAATTACATGTTTTTCTGCATTTTGATTCTTTAAATGGCCATTCGATATAATTATGTCAGGTTTTTTCATTCTTTAACCCTCTGGGGCATACATTATTTCATATTTAAGTGTATAAAAATGTTCCCAGTCATATTTTTTCCCACTTTTTTTACTCAAATCTTGTAATGAACTTAGTCCTAAAAAACAAAAATTACATGTTTTTCTGCATTTTGACTCTTTAAATGGCCATTCGATATAATTATGTCAGGTTTTTGCATTCCTTAACCCTCTGGGGCATACATTATTTATATTTAAGTGTATAAAAATGTTCCCAGTCATATTTATTCCTGTTTTTGCTCAAATCTCTCAATGAACCTTAGTCCTAAAAAACAAAAATGACATGTTTTTCTGCATTTTGACTCTTTAAATGGCCATTCGATATAATTATGTCAGGTTGTTGCATTCCTTAACCCTCTGGGGCATACATTATTTCATATTTAGGTGTATAAAAATGTTCCCAGTCATATTTTTTCCCACTTTTTTTTTACTCAAATCTCGCAATGAACCTTAGTCCTAAAAAACAAAAATGACATGTTTTTCTGCATTTTGACTCTTTAAATGGCCATTCGATATAATTATGTCAGGTTTTTGCATTCTTTAACCCTCTGGGGCATACATTATTTCATATTTAGGTGTATAAAAATGTTCCCAGTCATATTTTTTCCTACTTTTTTTACTCAAATCTCGCAATGAACTTTAGTCCTAAAAAACAAAAATGACATGTTTTTCTGCATTTTGACTCTTTAAATGGCCATTCGGTATAATTATGTCAGGTTGTTGCATTCTTTAACCCTCTGGCGCATACATTATTTCATATTTAGGTGTATAAAAATGTTCCCAGTCATATTTTTCCCCACTTTTTTTTTACTCAAATCTCGCAATGAACCTTAGTCCTAAAAAACAAAAATGACATGTTTTTCTGCATTTTGACTTTTTAAATGGCCATTCGATATAATTATGTCAGGTTTTTGCATTCTTTAACCCTCTGGGGCATACATTATTTCATATTTAGGTGTATAAAAATGTTCCCAGTCATATTTTTGCTCAAATCTCGCAATGAACCTTAGTCCTAAAAAACAAAAATGATATGTTTTTCTGCATTTTGACTATTTAAATGGCCATTCGATATAATTATGTCAGGTTTTTTCATCCTTTAACCCTCTGGGGCATACATTATTTCATATTTAGGTGTATAAAAATGTTCCCAGTCATATTTCTTCCTACTTTTTTTACTCAAATCTCGCAATGAACTTTAGTCCTAAAAAACAAAAATGACATGTTTTTCTGCATTTTGACTCTCTAAATGTCCATTCGATATAATTATGTCAGGTTTTTTCATTCTTTAACCCTCTGGGGCATACATTTCTTCATATTTAAGTGTATAAAAATGTTCCCAGTCATATTTTTTCCTACTGTTTTTGCTCAAATGTCGCAATGAACCTTAGTCCTAAAAAACAAAAATGACATGTTGTTCTGCATTTTGACTCTTTAAATGGCCATTCGATATAATTATGTCAGGTTGTTGCATTCCTTAACCCTCTGGGGCATACATTATTTCATATTTAGGTGTATAAAAATGTTCCCCGTCATATTTTTTTACTACTGTTTTTGCTCAAATCTCTCAATGAACCATAGTCCTAAAAAACAAAAATGACATGTTTTTCTGCATTTTGATTCTTTAAATGGCCATTCGATATAATTACCGGGTATGTCAGGTTTTTGCATTCTTTAACCCTCTGGGCCATACATTATTTCATATTTAAGTGTATAAAAATGTTCCCAGTCATATTTGTTTCCTACTGTTTTTACTCAAATCTCGCAATGAACTTTAGTCCTAAAAAAACAAAAATGACATGTTTTTCTGCATTTTGACTCTTTAAAAGGCCATTCGATATAATTATGTCAGGTTTTTGCATTCTTTAACCCTCTGGCGCATACATTATTTCATATTTAGGTGTATAAAAATGTTCCCAGTCATATTTTTACTCAAATCTCGCAATGAACTGTTGTTCTAAAAAACAAAAATGACATGTTTTTCCTGCATTTTGACTCTTTAAATGGCCATTCGATATAATTATGTCAGGTTTTTTCATTCTTTAACCCTCTGGGGCATACATTATTTCATATTTAAGTATATAAAAATGTTCCCAGTCATATTTTTTCCCACTTTTTTTTACTCAAATCTCGCAATGAACTTTAGTCCTAAAAAACAAAAATTACATGTTTTTCTGCATTTTGACTCTTTAAATGGCCATTCGATATAATTATGTCAGGTTTTTGCATTCTTTAACCCTCTGGGGCATACATTATTTCATATTTAGGTGTATAAAAATGTTCCCAGTCATATTTTTACTCAAATGTCGCAATGAACCTTAGTCCTAAAAAACAAAAATGACATGTTTTTCTGCATTTTGACTCTTTAAATGGCCATTCGATATAATCATGTCAGGGTTTTTCATTCTTTAACCCTCTGGGGCATACATTATTTCATATTTAGGTGTATAAAAATGTTCCCAGTCATATTTTTTCCTACTTTTTTTACTCAAATCTCGCAATGAACTTTCGTCCTAAAAAACAAAAATGACATGTTTTTCTGCATTTTGATTCTTTAAATGGCCATTCGATATAATTATGTCAGGTTTTTTCATTCTTTAACCCTCTGGGGCATACATTATTTCATATTTAAGTGTATAAAAATGTTCCCAGTCATATTTTTTCCTACTTTTTTTACTCAAATCTCGCAATGAACTTTAGTCCTAAAAAACAAAAATGACATGTTTTTCTGCATTTTGACTCTCTAAATGGCCATTCGATATAATTATGTCAGGTTTTTTCATTCTTTAACCCTCTGGGGCATACATTATTTCATATTTAAGTGTATAAAAATGTTCCCAGTCGTATTTGTTTCCTACTGTTTTTACTCAAATCTCGCAATGAACTTTAGTCCTAAAAAAACAAAAATGACATGTTTTTCTGCATTTTGACTCTTTAAATGGCCATTCGATATAATTATGTCAGGTTTTTTCATTCTTTAACCCTCTGGGGCATACATTATTTCATATTTAAGTGTATAAAAATGTTCCCAGTCATATTTTTTCCTACTTTTTTTACTCAAATCTCGCAATGAACTTTAGTCCTAAAAAACAAAAATGACATGTTTTTCTGCATTTTGACTCTCTAAATGGCCATTCGATATAATTATGTCAGGTTTTTTCATTCTTTAACCCTCTGGGGCATACATTATTTCATATTTAAGTGTATAAAAATGTTCCCAGTCGTATTTGTTTCCTACTGTTTTTACTCAAATCTCGCAATGAACTTTAGTCCTAAAAAAACAAAAATGACATGTTTTTCTGCATTTTGACTCTTTAAATGGCCATTCGATATAATTATGTCAGGTTTTTGCATTCTTTAACCCTCTGGTGCATACATTATTTCATATTTAGGTGTATAAAAATGTTCCCAGTCATATTTTTGCTCAAATCTCGCAATGAACCGTAGTCCTAAAAAACAAAAATGACATATTTTTCTGCATTTTGACTCTTTAAATGGCCATTCGATATAATTATGTCAGGTTTTTTCATTCTTTAACCCTCTGGGGCATACATTATTTCATATTTAAGTGTAAAAAAATGTTCCCAGTCATATTTTTTTACTACTGTTTTTGCTCAAATCTCTCAATGAACCTTAGTCCTAAAAAACTAAAATGACATGTTTTTCTGCATTTTGACTCTTTAAATGGTCATTCGATATAATTATGTCCGGTTTTTTCGTTTGGAAAAAAAATGCATTAAATGAGTTATCATCCAAAATGTACATGTTTCAGGACTCTGGGACTGGTTTATAAACATAAGATCAGTATTAAACTCATTTGATGCATTGATTGATTGAAACTTGAATTAGTAGATTGTACAGTTCAGTACATATTCCGTACAATTGACCTCTAAATGGTAATACCCGAATAAGTTTTTCAACTTGTTTAAGTCAGGGTCCACGTAAATCAATTCATGGTAGATGCATTGTTGCGGTTTCTAATTGCAGGATATCATTTTGTGGAAAAATGGTACAATTTGTCATATTTACTGTTGTGACAATCTATTTGATCATTTTATGCAAACTCTGAAGCTGGTTTAAGAGGTCCGAACAAAAAAACGATATAAATACATTTTTATACACTCTTAACTCCCTCCTGGCACTACAGTCTACTAGCCTAAAATTATTTCCCATATTTCCCCCCCAAAAAGCTGGATTTTTGCTGACTTTTACCGGGCTGAGTTGTGTTTAAATGTTAACTTTCCATCTTTGGACACAGTACCTGAGCTGTTTAAAGTTAAAGTTAAAGTACCAATGATTGTCACACACACACTAGGTGTGGCGAAATTATTCTCTGCATTTGAAGGCCCAAGCTGTTTGTTTACATGTTTTTTTATTTTTTATTTCTCTTTGTTATTTGGGCTTATTGGACCCTAATAAGAATAAAAACTAAGAATCATCTTTTGATATGATGTACTTAGTCCATAAGTAAACAAACATGTACTTCATGTTTAGTGACATGCTAATTCTTATTTTTACACTTTTTTTTTTCTCCAAATTCCATTGTATGTTATACTCTTCTGACACCACCAGATGGCAGTATAAGTGTCCACATAAGCGGTCATAAGACCCCATTTCAGTAGTGTACACAATTTTGGAAATAAGAGCTAAAAGGTGCTGTCCACGCATGTGGCCACTAAGCCTTTAGAGGTTTTTAACACAGCCATCCCCTGACATGAGACGTAGCATTTATTTGCCTTTGAGCGGAAAGTATTCACAGCGCTTCCCTTTTTCTACACCAGTGTCTGGTGTGCCGTGGGAGATTATGTAATTTTACATATTTGGGTTACATTTTTTTTTTTTTGCAAACCAGTAATTATAGTCTGCAAATGATGTGTTGTTGTTGAGTGTCGGTGCTGTCTAGAGCTCGGCAGAGTAACCATGTAATACTCTTCCATATCAGTAGGTGGCAGCCAGTAGCCAATTGCTTTGTAGATGTCGGAAACAGCGGGAGGCAGTGTGCAGGTAAAAAAGTGTCTAATGCTTAAACCAAAAACAAACAAAAGGTGAGTGCCCCAAAGAAAAGGCATTCAGCTTAGGGAAGGCTACACAGAACGAAACTAAAACTGAACTTCCTACAAATTAAACAAAAACAGAATGCTGGACGACAGCAAAGACTTACTGTGGAGCAAAGACGGCGTCCACAAAGTACATCCGAACATGACATGACAGTCAACAATGTCCACACAAAGAAGGATAAAAACAACTGAAATATTCTTGATTGCTAAAACAAAGTAGATGCGGAAAATATGGCTCAAAGAAAGACATGAAACTGCTACAGGAAAATACCAAAACAAGAGAAAAAGCCACCAAAATAGGAGCGCAAGACAAGAAGTAAAACACTACACACAGGAAAACAGCAATAAACTCCAAATAAGTCAGGGCGTGATGTGACAGGTGGTGACAGTACACCTGCTTTGAGACAAGAGTGATGCATGCTTGGTTATGCTTTAAAGTCATATCCAACAATTTCGACAACTTTTTACTGTCAACTGAGTTTCGTTTTTTAATGATTTCTGCTGGTGGTGTGCCTCCGCATTTTTTCAACGCACAAAATGTGCCTTGGCTCAAAAAAGGTTGAAAAACACTGTTCTATACCTTTCATAATGGAATTAATGGATTTTTGTCCTCAAAATTCTGCACACAATACCCCATAATGACAATTTTTGTGAGATTTTTTGCAAATGTATTAAAAAAACAACAATACATGTACATAAGTATTAACAGCCTTTGCCATGAAGCTCAAAAGTGAGATCAGGTGCATCCTGTTTAACTGAGCATCCTAGAAATGTTCGAACAGATTAATGGAGTGCACCTGTAATAAATCCAGTTGGGTTAGAAATCATTTGGAAATGTTTACACCCGTCTATTTATAAGGTCCCACACTTGACAGTGCATTACAGAGCACAAAGTCCAAGGAATTGTCTGTGGACCCCCGAGACAGGATTATCTGGAGGCACAGATCTGGGATAGGATATAGAAAAGATTTGCTGTCTTGAAGGTCCCAATGAGCACAGTGGCCTCCATCATCCCTAAATAGAAGAGGTTTGGAACACCAGGAGTCTTCCTAGAGCTGGCCGGTCATCTAAACTGAGCGATCAGGGGAGAAGGACCCTGGTCAGGGAGGTGACCAAGAACCCCATGGTCACCTCTTGTCAAGAGCTCCAGCATTCCTCTCTGGAGAGAGAACCTTCCAGAAGGACAACCATCTTTGCAATAATCCACCAATCATGCCTGTATGGTAGAGTGACCAGACGGAAATGTTTGCCAACATGCACCTGAAACTCTCAGACCTTGAGAAACTAAATTCTCTGGTCTGATGAGACAAAGATTGAAGTCTTTGGTGTGAATGCCAGGCGACATGTTTGGAGGAAACCAGGCCAATACCATCCCTACATGGTGGTGGCAGCATCATACTGTGGGGGTGCGTTTAGCTTCAGGAACTGGGCTACGAGGCAGTATAGAGGGAAAGATGAATGCAGCAATGTACAGAGACATCCATGATGAAAACCTGCTCCAGAGGGCTCTTTAACTCAGACTTTCAGGAGGACAACAACCCTAAGCACACAGCCAAGATATCAAAGGAATAGCTTAAGTACAAACCCCGTTTCCATATGAGTTGGGAAATTGCGTTAGATGTAAATATAAACGGAATACAATGATTTGCAAATCATTTTCAACCCATATTCAATTGAATGCACTACAAAGACAACATATTTGATGTTCAAACTCATAAACTTTATTTTTTTTTTTTGCAAATAATAATTAACTTAGAATTTCATGGCTGCAACACGTGCCAAAGTAGTTGGGAAAGGGCATGTTCACCACTGTGTTGAATCACCTTTTCTTTTAACAACACTCAATAAACGATTGGGAACTGAGGAAACTAATTGTTGAAGCTTTGAAAGTGGAATTCTTTCCCATTCTTGTTTTATGTAGAGCTTCAGTCGTTCAAAGGTCCGGGGTCTCCGCTGTCGTATTTTACGCTTCATAATGTGCCACACATTTTCGATGGGAGACAGGTCTGGACTGCAGGCGGGCCAGGAAAGTACCCGCACTCTTTTTTTTACAAAGCCACGCTGTTGTAACACGTGCTGAATGTGGCTTGGCATCGTCTTGCTGAAATAAGCAGGGGCGTCCATGAAAAAGACGGTGCTTAGATGGCAGAATATGTTGTTCCAAAACCTGTATGTACCTTTCAGCATTAATGGTGCCTTCACAGATGTGTAAGTTACCCATGCCTTGGGCACTAATGCACCCCCATACCACCACAGATGCTGGCTTTTGAACTTTGCGTCGATAACAGTCTGGATGGTTCGCTTCCCCTTTGGTACGGATGACACGATGTCGAATATTTCCAAAAAAAATTTGAAATGTGGACTCGTCAGACCACAGAAAACTTTTCCACTTTGCATTAGTCCATCTTAGATGATCTCGGGCCCAGAGAAGCCGGCGGCGTTTCTGGATGTTGTTGATAAATGGCTTTCACTTGCACTTACAGATGTAGCGACAAACTGTATTTAGTGACAGTGGTTTTCTGAAGTCTTCCTGAGCCCATGTGGTGATATCCTTTAGAGATTGATGTCAGTTTTTGATACAGTGCCGTCTGAGGGATCGAAGGTCACGGTCATTCAATGTTGGTTTCCGGACATGCCGCTTACGTGGAGTGATTTCTCCAGATTCTCTGAACCTTTTGATGATATTATGGACCGTATATGTTGAAATCCCGAAATTTCTTGCAATTGCACTTTGAGAAACGTTGTTCTTAAACTGTTTGACTATTTGCTCACGCAGTTGTGGACAAAGGGGTGTACCTCACCCCATCCTTTCTTGTGAAAGACTGAGCATTTTTTGGGAAGCTGTTTTTATACCCAATCATGGCACCCACCTGTTCCCAATTAGCCCGCACACCTGTGGGATGTTCCAAATAAGTGTTTGATGAGCATTCCTCAACTTGATCAGTATTTATTGCCAGCTTTCCCAACTTCTTTGTCACATGTTGCTGGCATCAAATTCTAAAGTTAATGATTATTTGCAAAACAAAAAAATGTTTATCAGTTTGAACATCAAACATGTTGTCTTTGTAGCATATTCAACTGAATATGGGTTGAAAATGATTTGCAAATCATTGTATTCCGTTTATATTTACATTTAACACAATTTCCCAACTCATATGGAAACGGGGTTTGTACAACTCTGTACGTGGCCCAGCCAGAGCCCAGACCTTGATCCGGAGACATCTGAAAATGGCTGTTCACCGACGCTTCCCATCCAACCTGATGGAGCTTGAGAGGTGCTGCAAAACTGCCCACAGATGGGTGTGCAAAGATTGTGGCATCTTGTTAAAAAAAGACTTGAGGCTGTAATTGCTGCCAAAGGTGCACCAACAATGTATTACGCAAAGGCTGTCAATACTTATGTACATTTGATTTCTTAGTTTTTAATACATTTGCGAAAAGTTCTAAAAAAACCAAACAGTTTTCACATTGTTATTATGGGGTATTGTGTGTAGAATTTTAAGGACAAGAATGAATGTATGTATCTCGGAATAAAGCTGTAACATAAAAGGTGCATGGAAAAAAAGTGAAGCCCTGTGAATACTTGCTGGATGCACTCTATATCCGCCCCTATTTCTGCCATGTGCACCTTTCACACAGGACATGGACAAATAGTCGTAGTCAGGGACAGCATACGATATTATCAAATATTTAAGACAGCAACAATGTAACATGATGGCAGAGGTGAGTTTGGGGGTGTGATATTTATTACAGTAAATATCACACCCTATTGCAACTTTCCCTTCCACACAAAGTCCCGCCACTAACTACTACAGCCAGAAAAGTGCAGAGTCCATTTTACATGCACATGGATGTTGTGTAGAGAATGTATATTGTAGTGGTGCAGTGACAGGAAGCCATTGTGCTGCAGATGAGGTGTTACCTTCAGGCGCTGAATCAGGAGTTCATCCCATGTTGGGTCAGGTGACTTGAAAATCTCTCACGGGCCTCCTTCAACACAGAAAATTCTCTGAATAAATCAAAGCGCAGGCAAGGAGGGGGATCTCTAAAAAAACATATTTGTCGCTTATCCGCGCTCGGCTCACTTTGTAGCGTGTTTGCCTTTTTTTAAAGAACCACAGCGATGGAAGTCCTGCGCTCTTCACCTGGACCTTCTGACGTTGGCCGGAGTCCTGAAGACTGTTAGCATTCTGGTTACAAGTTATCACCGTCAATACGTACGATGGCAGTTTTTTGTGGTAATAGGAGTCGCTGATCTCATCTGGAGCAGGTGGACCACTTTCCCCCCCGAGGAAAGGAAGCAATGGAAATACAGCAGCTCAATACTGTAAATTTCACCCAATTTTTCAAAAGTATGCCTTTCTGTGACACGTACATTAAGTAGAGATGTAATAGTAGTTTGCACGTGCAGTTCTCTTTGCAAAATCATGTTCTGATATCGCTTTCATAATTTGTACTGGTGTAACAAAGTTAAGTTAAATTGTGCATTTGAAGCCTGTCAGTTGTTACAGAAAACAGGAATAGACTTTCTCATAGTTTAAGTGCAGAATACTCCGTGCATTACTCCAATACAAATATTAATGTAGAAATAGTAAAGACATTTATAGAAATAGTTATTCATTTGCAATAAAATAATTTCTTCTGTACCTACGAGAACATTACCTTACTATTTGTGAAGTCTTTTACAGCACAGCACATATACATATATATGATAAAAAAGTAAAATGTTCTTACCTTGAAACTTCCAAGTCGGCTTGGTCCAATGCAACATGTGCTGTTTTCTCACCCTTAGTCAGGAGTTGTGTGTGTGCGTGTGTGTTGTCAAAGTGCATGCGTGTTTTCTCCTTGGAAGGTGTTTCCCCATTCTTGGGAGTCAACATCACCCTGACAAGGAGAGAAGACTCCAGGAGGAGGAAAAGGGAAGGACATTACACCACCGTGATTGCACTCCGTCGTGGAGGAGGAAGAAAGCGGGCTCGCAGTTTCCTGAGATGGATATGTATGCGCGCGCGTGTGTGTGTGTGTGTGTGTGTGTTGTTGTTGTAAATCATAGCTTCTGCACCCTCTGTCGTTTTTCTGGAAACAAAAAAGTAACACTTGTCTCTTTGGAGAATGATATATTGAAACAAAGAGGCAACATTACAAGGCCAAACTCCTTTAAAACACTTTAAATTGGAATTGTTAACAAGAACACAATGAAAGGCAAAGAGGGAGGAGACAGTTTATATGTAGATGTATGACTTTAATACCTTTAGATGTTATTTTGTCTGAGGAGTTGTTTTATTGCAGCTGTAGCAGAGGAAACAGAACAAAATTAAAGTTATGTTCAGGATTGGGCATCACAATTAATCGCCGATGAAGAATAATGTCCATTGTGTGGAATTGTTTGCTGATTTATTGCATTTTGAAAGAGAATGGAGAGCGCTGTTGATTAAGTCCATGCAACATAATAATTATTCAATTGTATTTATTTATTTTATATTAAAGTGCTCTACCTAGTGGAGAAACTGGTGAAATACAATTACATTTGTATTTATGAATTGAAAACACTCAATCAGAAATAGATGCATACTTGAGTTCAGATTAGAAAACATAAAGCTACTTCAGGGAAAATACTGTGTGTCCCAGTGGAAAAGGCCAAGTAATACGTACATTAAATAAAACCAAATGTCAGAGGATAACTTAAGAAGGAAACGTTTAATTTGGAGCCACAGACTTTTACATTCACGTAAGGTAACAAGATACACAAAGACCTGCTCGCAATCCTGCCTCACTGCCAAAAGACTAAACATCCCACATAAATCAGGCAGCAAAATGGAAAAAGTGTGTGTGTGTCTCAATATGGTCAATGAGTAGGGATGATGATAAAACGCTAAAAAAAACCACTCAAAATGTAAAAAACAAAACAACAAAAAATCCCTTCATCTACATCTTAAATAAATCACAGCACAGAAGATTTTAAACCGAGGAGTCAAGTTTGCGCGAGAAACACAAAACACACGCACGTCATATCTGATTGTATTAAGGAGCTTGGGTGTGTGTGTGTGCACAGCCGGCTAATAAAACATTGCAGGAAGAACAGGTCGGGCCGACAAGTACGCCATCACTGCACGACAGAAAAGCGTTGGGAGAGCGCGGGTGTTTAACCATACATGGAGCGGAAAGCAGTGCACGTTAGTCAGACAGCGGCCCTCCGCTACTCCCACATGCACACACACACACACACACACCCACACACACAGGAACATGGAGATGAAAACATAGCTAACCTCCAAGACACACACACTCTATACTTTCATGTACAGTGTTTAGGTTCTGTAAACACCTGCCCTTCACTCGCACGCAGTCATGCGTCTATAAATAAGATAAACAGGAAATAAACTAAAGAAATGTCACATTTTACAACAAGCTCCCTTTGGCCTTCATGGAGTTATCTTCATCTAAAAACCAAAAAAAAACTAGGCACTGATTCCCTCGCTCACTTGGCCAGAAGTGCGTAGAAAGTTAGCGATGGAGAAGTAGTGTTTTTTGGAAAAGGGAGGTGTGGTGTGGAAAGAACAACAAAGCTCACTAAATGACTCCTGCAAGTTGCTAAATATAAGTCATGTCGGTGAAGATGTGTGTGTGTGTGTAATGTGGGGATGTTGTCATCATCCCAGGTGCACTTTTTGTGTCCCTTTTTAAAGCCTATGTCATCCATCATGTCGCTGAGATCAACGCTTGCCGCCACAACAAGCCAACAGGACCATGGAAGGCGTCTGGAAATGATAAAATCGCCAAGGAGGTTATGGTCACGCTTTGTTTACCAAGTCAATACTTGTTATGATTAGACCTAGGATCATTTCTTTTTAACCACTTGTTCACATTGCGATTAAATCCAGGGATGATTTATTTTTAACTATGTGTTAACATTTCATATGTATATGGTAGGTAGTAATAGATTTGGTACTGATCCAAATTGGGATTGTTTGGGTTCTGTAGAGGTCTTTACTCTGAAAGTGAGTACTATTTAAATTGTATATATTTGGAAGCAATTGCATTTTATTAATCCCGTCAGCATAATGAAGAAATCATAGCACCCCCTGAGCACTGGACAGCCATTAAAAAGTCACATTTTATTTGTTCCTATTTGTTTTCAAGCACATTAATGGGGATATATATATATACACATACACATACACATACCGGTACACACACACACACACTGGTATATATATATATATATATATATATATATATATATATATACATACACACACACACACACACGTATGTGTGTGTATAGTACAGGCCAAAGGTTTGGACACACCTTCTAATTCAGTGTTTTCTTTATTTTCATGACTATTTACATTATAGATTGTCACATCAAAACTATGAATGAACACATGTGGAGTTATGTACTTAACAAAAAAAAGGTGAAATAACTAAAAACATGTTTTATATTTCAGTTTCTTTAAAATAGCCACCCTTTGCTACGATTACTGTTTTGCACACTCTTGGCATTCTCTCGATGAGCTTCAAGAGGTAGTCACCTGAAAAGGTTTTCACTTCACAGGTGTCATAGTGTTGATGCCTTCAGTGACAATCTACAATGTAAATAGTCATGAAAATAAAGAAAACACAATTGAAATGAGAAGATGTGTCCAAAATGTTTGCACGCTTGCACATTTTTGGAGTTTTCAAGAAGATATCAAAGGACTTAAAAAGGAAACTTTTTGATACAATGGACTACAATTCCAAAAAAGTACATCATACTGTTGGGTATTTTGTCTATTTGCATTGTAATGGCTCCCTATTATAGTTATGGTCATTACTTGTAAAACAAGAAATAGGGGCCGGAATGTGGTAGCCATTTTTGCGTTATTTATACTTCTGTAGTCCTGCATATATTAAGTTAAATTAATGTTTCATTTGTTGAAAGATGTCTTGGGCCTACTGCACTTTGGTGTTGGTCATTGTTGTGGTGCTTGATGAATGCTTGGGCCTACTGCGCTACTGCACTTTGATGTTGGTCATTGTGGTGGTGTTTGATGAATACATGGGCCTACTGCGCTACTGTACTTTAATTTTGCTCATTATGGTTGTGGTAGCCATTTTCGTGTTATTTATATTTCTCTAGTACTGCATATATTGTTAAGTTAAGTTACTGTATTTTCCGCACTATAAGGCGCACCTAAAAACCTCCAATTTCCTCAAAAGCTGACAGTGCGCCTTTTAATCCGGTGCGCCTTATATATGGACCAATATTGAGCCACAACAGGTCTCGCAACTACGGTAACTACGCCGACTTCATTTTCCCCCTTCTACGGCTGCTTACCGTAGAAGAAGAAGCGCTTCTTCTTCTACAGGGGAAAATGAAGTCGGCGGCTACTTACCGTAGAAGAAGAAGTTCTTCTTCTACGGGGGAAAATGAAGTCCCGTAGTTGCGAGACCGAAACTTTATGTAAAGACCCAAAAATGGCTCCTATTAAGAGACACGCTTACGACGCAGAGTTTGAACTCAAGGCGATCAGTCACGTGGTAGAACACGGGAATAGAGCAGCAGCGAGAGAATTTAACATTAACGAATCAATGGTGCGGAAGTGGAGGAAGCAACATGATGACCTGCGCCAAGTAAAGAAGACTAAACAGAGTTTCCGAGGGAACAAAGCGAGATGGCTACAGTTGGAGGACAAACTCGAACAGTGGGTTGTTGAACAGAGAGCAGCAAGTAGAAGTGTCAGTACAATCACTATTTGTTTTGTTGACATTCCCTTTAGCGCAGCTCCATCTAATGGATGCATAACGTAACCCCAGCCTCTACTGTAGCGTCTATTCTATGCGCCTTATAATGCGGTGCGCCTTATATATGAACAAAGTTTTAAAATAGGCCATTCATTGAAGGTGCGCCTTATAATCCGGTGCGCCTTATAGTGCGGAAAATACGGTAGTCATTTTTTGACTTGCCATGAAAATATGTTTTGATATATTGCAAGTTAATTTATTGAATTAGAAAGTGTCATTTACATTCTGTGTCATTTACAGCCCCTGTAACGAGAGCATATACAGGTGAAACTGATTGGACAAATGTGGGGTTGAGAGACAGTTTTTGACCACCTCTAACACGACACTTCAGCCTTAGTTTTTTGGTTTCTAGCTTTGTATGCAGTTCAACTAGTTTTCCTTAACTTTGGATGTACTGTTGGATGTACATGGAATGAAGACCTTTTTTTGCAAATAAAACTATTTTTGAGAAACTTAAGTTGGAGGCAGAAGTGCGTTTGAAAGTGCAGCACCTGTCCTGGCTCAGCCCATGGCCTTCAGTTTAGAACCTGGGAAATCTTGGAAAGGCCGATACAAATATGTATGGTTTAAATGTAGCTTAAATATGTAGATAATAGATTTTAATAACAATAATGATAATAGATTTTATTTGTAAAAAGCACTTTACATTGAGAAAACAACCTCAAAGTGCTACAGTGTATTAAATTAAAAAAAAATAAAAAAAGATAATAAAAATAAAAACTAGAACAGCCTAATAGCTAGAACTAGTTAGTATGCATATATCTAAAAAATAAATAAAAAAAATAGCGGGGGTTTCACTATGTAAAGCGCTTTTTCAGTCTCGAGAGAAAAGTGCTATATAAATATAATTCACTCACTAATTCACAATGTTGTCTAGGAGGGTCAGTTTTTTTCTTATAATTTGTCTGTTCTGTTCTTTGTCATTAGTTTTTCTTATTATTAATGGAAATATATGATATTTGAAAGTCATTTTGGAATGTATCATTTAGGTCTGTGTACTACCTTTAACATGTACCACGTACCTGTGTGCTCACCAATCAATCCGTCTCCTCCTCGGGGTTCATCTTCTGCGTGACGGGGACAACAGCGGTCCCCAACAAGCCCCGCCTCACAATGTAGGGACACGAGGGCCCAGTGGGGATGTCTGCAAAGCCTGCAGGACGGAAACAAGCAATAAATAAAAGGATGTGCTAAAAAGTAACCAAGTCAAGGTGGCTTTTTCTTCCTTCTGTACATAGCAATAACAAAAGCTAAGTACCTTTCATGACAACTTCCGGGAGGCCGTACGGTTCATATTCGGTGTCGTCAAAAGCGGCAGACAGCTGCGTCCTGTTTCGTCGTATTCTCTCGGCCAAACGCACGGGGTCCGCCGGGATGGGGAAGGAAGTAGAAAAGAGCATTTGGTCTCTTAGCTCTCTCCCCTCAGATGTCTCAACTTTAGACACGGTGGGAGAAGCTTTGACTAGCTCTTCATGGTCCTCCTCCTGGGTCTGCGTGTACACACACTGGCTCTCAAGTGCTGCTGCCCTGGGACTCTCCTCAGTTTGTGTCCAGGAGTCTTTGGGCATGTTCAAATCTTTGGGCGCTCTCAAGCTGCTCGACTCGTCATCGGACCTTTGTGCTGCGTCTTTGGTGACATGTTGCTGACTCCTTTGTACAGGTGGTGTTTGGAGCTGATTGTGTAAGAATGAATGTGTTCTGGACAGTTGGCTTTCCTCCTCTGAACCCTACATTACAAGAAAAATGGCTGCATTTAATCAAAAAAGTTTGTAATCAAATACTGACTCAAAAGTAGGATACATTTAACACTAAAAGTATTGTACAGAAAGAAAAATATATAAAAAATAATAAAAGTTTAATTTCTAATCAGTATGATTAAACAATGCAGTGCATATATTCTACATTTTCTATGTATCAAATCAAATCAAACTTTATTTATATAGCACTTTTCATGCATAGGTAAGTGGCAAGCACAAAGTGCTGTACAAAACAAAACAAACACAATAATAGAAGAAGAGAAGAAAACACACACACGCACATTAAGCACTATTGACAATAACAAGGCAAAAACAAAACATAGCATGGCACTGAGGATTTGAAGTAAAACGCCACCTTTAAGGCATCCACTCAAATTAACGTCATACATGTACATATATTTTATCATGTTTTATACTATATATATATATATATATATATATATATATATATATACATACATACATACATACACACACACACACACACACACACACACACATACACACACATACATATACATATATATATATATATATATATATATATATATATATACACACACACACATATATATATATTGTGGAGCATCACAATACCTCCGAACAGGTGAGACTAGGCGGAGGGCCAGCCATCACAGTGAAAGCATGCAACAGGCGGTCAAACTACGCCACCCTCTAGGTGTGGTCATTGAAGGCAAGTACATCCCTAATTTTATCCTCAATCAGGCTGATGTGCCCCAAGGCAGCTGTGTCAGGTTGGCAATCACTGTTTTTGATTTAAATAGCACCTCAGTGTTTGACTCATTGTGTGGCTGGCTCCCTGCTGGGAAAGGTCTGTTTCCATCGGGCGGTAAGTGTGTTGCTCCACTGAAATATAGTTTGTAAATTAGTCTGCTAAATGTGTAAGGTGTTTGATTCATTGAATGCTGTGTTTTATTGAACTTTGCACTGATCAGAGATTTCTCTGCTATATGTTCCAGGCAATTTAGGAGACCTGATCAAGGCATGAGGAATGCGATAATTTGTTTGTTTAAATGAAAGCCCCAAACAGGAGGAATTTAAGTTAACCTGCATTCCAAAAAAGTGACTGAATAAAGCAACACTGCTGCGTTTGAACCCTAACAGAACTGTCTCTGGGAGGTTGGTTTGTGACCGCACATCACAATTTTATATATATATATATATATATATATATATATATATATATTTTTTTTTTTTTTTTTTGTGTGTGTGTGCAAAGCAGTAATCAGAGCAAAAGGTGGCTATTTTGAAGAAACTAGAATATGAAACCTGTTTTCAGTTATTTCACCTTTTTTTTTTTATTAAGTACATAACTCCACGTGTTCATTCATAGTTTTGATGTGACAATGTAAATAGTCATGGAAATAAAGAAAACGCATTGAATGAGGTGTGTCCAAACTTTTGGCCTGTACTGTGTATGTGTATATATATATATATGTATTTATACACACACATATATATATATAAATAGCGAGTTAACTAATCAATTAAAGTCGCATTAATCATAGATATACACAATTTACTTTGACCGTACATGCTTCTTTACTTTGACCAACGATGGTTACCTGGAAGGCGGTGCAAATTGTTATATGGTCAGTGATCAGGTCAATGCATACGTCGGTGCAACGCTGAGTGAGGAGATTAAGGCAAGTGTGCTCACTCCAAATAAACCCTGACTTGACTTAGATTCAACTGTTACCAACTTTTGAGCAACTAAACAATGTGCATTCATGTAAAACATTGACCAAATATTCCTGTATGACATTCTGACAATACAATTGCATTTGTGTCCAAATAATGGGGTATTTTTAAAGTGATTTTAAATTATGAAAACAAGTAACGTGAGATTAATCATGAATAATCCACATTCAAAAGTGTGACTTGTATTATTTTAAAACATTTTCATTTGACACACAAAAAAACCACTTGAGACCAGTTATCTAAAGGTAATTTTTGTCCTGAAAAATAACATTTGAGGAGAAATCGGCACTGGATATACAGTATATATATATATATATATATATATATATATATATATATATAATGTATAGTAAAATACTTGTGTGTGTGAAGACAATTACCTTGTTGATGTCAGCAGGTGGCTGATTGGTGCTCAACTCTGAAGGCGCCTTCTGCTGCATGCTGGAGGTATCAACACAAATCAGTCATATTTCAAAAGGCGGTTATGAATAACAGCATTTTTACACTTACTCGCAACATTAGGCACCTCAACGGAACCCAATGTAAGACGTGTAAAACATTTATCCTTATTGACATTATCTGTGGTATTAATTTGTGTGTAATAATGATGCAGCTTCTGTATTTTATTATTACTTATTGTAAAATAAATGTTTAATCTGAGTTTTTACCTGGTTAAATAAAGGAAAAGGAATGTATCTCATAAAATTGTACAATGTTCCCTCAGGGATCTTTTTTATACTTTTTTTACTCAAATATCTCAAACATCAGTCCTAAACATGAAAAAACCCTCTTAAGGAAAAAATAAGTATAATGAAGTAACAAAAATAGTAAAAAATGACTGCGAGGACAAAAATGTCAGCCTTTGTCCCCTGAGGGTAAAACTAGTTTGTGTACCTGGTGGAGAGCATGCGGCCTTGCAGCCTGTTGGAGCTACAGGAGAGCAAAACCTCATCCTCTCTGATGACCAGCGCCAGGCTGTTGTCCGTATGGGTCATGTGACTAGGGCGCATTTCAGACTGGTCCCCTGAGTTGGGAAGGAGCTGGTCCTGATCCGAACTGGAGTTGGGCTGACAAGCTAATCTCCAGATGGCCAGCTCTTCAGCCTGCTGCTGGGCCACCTCGGAGAGTTCCTGAAGCCTCCTCTGCTGCGCCACCACCTGGAAAGAAATAGAAGAACATGCACTGACTTAAATCTTCATCTCTGGACAAACGTGTGAAAGTTCAAATCCAGTCCAACACTAACTACCGTATTTTCCGCACTATAAGGCGCACCTAAAAACCACAAATTTTCTCAAAAGCTAACAGTGCGCCTTATAACCCGGTGCGCTTTATTACGATTAATTTTCATAAAGTTTCGATCTCGCAACTTCGGTAAACAGCCGCCATCTTTTTTCCCGGTAGAACAGGAAGCGCTTCTTCTTCTACGCAAGCAACCGCCAAGGAAAGCACCCGCCCCCATAGAACAGGAAGCGCTTCACCCGCCCCCGGAAGAAGAAGAAAAAACGCGCGGATATCACCGTAAAGTTTCATTTCCTGTTTACATCTGTAAAGACCACAAAATGGCTCCTACTACGCGACAAGGATCCGGTTCATAAAAAGACGCAATCTCTCCATCCGCACACGGATTACTACCGTATTTCACAGCAACTGATATTCCTGTGAACTGCACTGTGGAACGGGAGCACGTACGGTGAATATTCGCACCACAGGGAATGAGGAGTCATCCTTCACTGTGGTTCTAGCTTGCCATGCTAACTTCCACCCATCCAAAAGAGACCTTTCCAGCCGGCGTCATCATAAAAGCTAACTCGAAGGGATGGATGGATGAAGAAAAGATGAGCGAGTGGTTAAGGGAAGTTTACGCGAAGAGGCCGGGTGGCTTTTTTCACACAGCTCCGAAGGCGAACACACCTTCACTAAGACGGGCAGATAGCGCCGGTCGACATACGCCAACATCTGCCAGTGGATCGTAAATGCCTGGGCAGATAGTTTCGGTCACAACTGTGGTCCGAGCTTTCCGGAAGGCAGGATTCACAGAACTGCTGCACAACAACAGCGACACTGAATCCGATGACTTCGACGAGGCGGAGCCGGCCATTTTTGGATCCCACGCTTGCGCAACTTTTCAATTCGGACACCGAAGACGAAGAATTCGAAGGATTTACGAATGAAGAATAACTTCAGAAGGTGAGCGCTATGTTTATTTTGTGTGTTGTGACATTAACGTTCGAGCAACATTATGTTGCTATTTATTGCTCTACACCATTTTGAATTTTACTATGTTTGTGATTGCACATTTGCGTACATTTTGGGACAGAGTTGTTAGAACGCTGGTTTTCAATATATTATTAAAGTTTGACTGAACTATCTGACTGTTTTTTTGACATTCACTTTAGCGCAGCGTTTTTTTGACATTCACTTTAGCGCAGCGTAGGCGCGGCTTATAGTCCGGGGCGGCTTATTGGTGGACAAAATTATGAAATATGTAATTCATAGAAGGTGCGGCTAATAATCCGGTGCGCCTTATAGTGCGGAAAATACGGTACCTGTTGCTGCAGGTGGCTGATGAGGCTCTGTGAGGCGCCATCTTGTTGTTCTTCCCTCTCGAAATCTTTGACCTCATTTTCCGTTCTTCTCGTCTCCGATGTGATGTCCTGTGATGCACTGGGCGTTATTGAGCGAGACGGAGTGTCACTTGGTTCCAAGTTGGTTGTGTCTGAGAGGATTCGCGTCTCAGTACGTTGCTTGAGAAGTTCATTCTCACGTTGGAGGGAGAGATGTGGTGCAATTACTTGTGCTTGTCCTTCTTCTTGACCACACACAGCTTTAATACTAGAACCCTGGCTATATTCAGTCCTCTCTGAGCATACAAAGTCATGCACTTGTGTCACTGCCACGTGTTTATGGTGATCAGAGTTTGTGAGAAGGCTGGAAGTGATGACATTGCCTGTTGGAGCATTTGTCTGCCGCACTAAAGAATCCACAGAGTCGAGTGCAACTTCTGTTCGGTCTTCACAGACTTTTTCTTTCTTTCTCCTCCTCGTATCATCCCCCGTTCTTTCATCCTTTAGTGCACCCAGCGCTGGCTTGCAGCGCTGCAGTTCCTCTTTTTGGCCGAGTAGGGCGCGGTCCTTCTCCTGCAGTTCAGCCAGAAGTCCGGATATGTACTGGCTCTGCTTCTCAAAGCCCAGAGTCAGCTGCTGGGTTTGACTGGTCAACTGACAGAAGAGGGCAAAGGTTAATAAAGTAGTCCTAAAGATGGCTAATTTTCATTTGTGACACTGAGGGAGGTTCTGACAGACTTTGCAACAACCAGAAATATATATATATTTTTAAATGGCATTTTATTATTTGGTAGCATAGTTTGATTACCTGGTTTTGAAGGGCTGTCAGTTTAATTTGGAACTGGTTAGCACGCTCTGTCTCCTGCGCATTTTCTTTCCTCAGTCGCTCAATCTCCCGGTTGAGGTCAGAGATGACGGACTCTCCCTTCTGGAGTTCAGAGTGAGTCAAAGTGCCGTCTCTCATTTCAGTGACCTCGTCTGACAGCACTAAGTGCTGTGGTCTCATTGCAGCTCGCTCCTCTTGGATGAGATCTGCCGTTGCCTGGGAGACCAGTGTGTTGTGCTGGTTTGTGGACTGGCAGAGGAGGACGTGTTGCTCTGGCGACGAGGGTTTGTTATCCGGGACAATGAAGTTGAGTTGGTCATTGTGGAGCGTCAGATACGTCACAGGGCTGCTGGCTGAGAATTTCTCCTCATGCACAAACTCTTCTTTTCTGACGCGCTTCAGCTCAGCGAGCTCAGCTGTAAGTTCCTCCAGTTTCTTGCTCAGCTCTCGCTTTCCTTCTCGGTCTTTGGTAGTGATTTGAGTCCGCTCCTCTTTTTCTTGCTCTCTACCTTCTCGCTCTAAAGCCAGCTGGACTTTCAGGTGACTTAGCTGCTCCTTCAGCTGGAAGTTAAGCTGCATCATTTCCGTCTCCCGGTCCTCTTGAGCGCGCTTTGTCCCATCCTGCTCCTCTTTTTCCTCGTCCTCCTTCTCTCTCTCCATGTCTGCCTCCAAGGTGGCGAGGACCGTTCTCAACCGGTCATTCTCGGCCTTCTCTTTCTCCACCTGAGCCTTCCATTGCTTGTCCTGCTCCTCTCTCTCTGCACCTTGGCTGGCCTGTTTCCGGCTCAGCTGTTTCAGGCGGGTCCTGGCCTCCACTTCAGCCCGTCGCTGGGCTTCCAGGTCCTCCAGTCGTTTTTGGAGCTCCGCACGCATGTCATGCAGTTCTGAACGCAACACGGCATTCTCCCTCTGGGTGTCGTCGGTGGGTATCGACTGTTTGGATGTGAGAGAATCGAGAATAAATCTGTCACTTTCCTCCCTGTTGAGCGTAAACAAATCCTTCTCCTCATAGTCTTTTTCGATGTGGGAACACTCGGAGTCCGGTATGATATGTTCAGAGTCTATGCCTTCCCCTGGCTCTCTGTCATGGGGGTAAGATGCAACAACCTGGACCACCTCTTCTTGTTCCCCTTTTCTCTGCTCTACTCGGGGAGCGACCGGCCTCTTGGTGTGTGCCGACGATCGAGTAGGAAGACAAAAGGCTTGAGACGAGATGCTCTGTCCAACAGGAGCCGCCTGGACAGTCAGTGTATAGCCTGGTGGAGGTGTCACTTTTTGCTCTAAAAGTAGAACATTCATTTAATACACAAAATACGTCCATATTGAAATCATCAAAATGATCTTAAAGGGGACCTATGATGAATTTCGTCTTTTCTGACTTACAAATGTTACATTGTTGGATAATAGTGGTAAACATTGCCAAAGCGTCAAATCACTCAGTTTTGGATTTTTTTCCATGGGGTATGTTCTGACGCCACCGCGACGTGGAATCACTTATTTAGACATTAAGTAAAGCTTACAGATGTGCGACATGCTGTGACATAAATGCTGCTAAACGCAGCTTTTTTTAATGCAGCCCTGCATCGATCTGAGAGTGTTTATGTGTATTTAATGTTGTGACTGGGTGAATCTATATAATGTTCTTTCACAATATTATGTCACTCGACATCCATTGCTTTCGGTCTCCCCTAGAGAGGGGGGGGGTTACCCACATATGCGGTCCTCTCGACGTCCCTGATGTGGGCTCTTTACCGAGGATGTCGTTGTGGCTTGTGCAGCCCTTTGAGACTTTTGTGATTAGGGCTATATAAATAAACATTGATTGATTTATTGATTGATTGAATTGTCTGGAAAAAACATACCTACCATATATAGTTAAACAGTGTCCATTTTCAAAAGAAAAAATATACTTTTGCAATCTGAGAATGTCTGCAGAATTGCACATTTTGCAGACAGCCTATGAAAATGGATTATTAAAGTGACCGTGCAGCAAAAGTTATGAAAAATGTACACACAAAGCATTACCAATACACATTATCTGGACGACAGGGAAGTGTTTTAAATGTAGATTAAAATCATCACAGATCCCCTTTACAGTACTAGTAGAGTAGAAAAACAAATTGCCTCTAGATCAGTGTGTTTCAACCAGTGTGCCGTGAGATAAAGTCTGGTGTGCAAAGGGAGATTGTCTAATTTCCCCTATTTGGGTTAAAAATATTTTTTGCAAACCAGTAATTATAGTCTGCAAATTATTTGTTGTTGTTGAGTGTCTGTGTTGTCTAGAGCTCGGCAGAGTAACCGTGTAATCTCTTCCATATTAGTATGTGGCAGCCGGTGCTAATTGCTTTGTAGATGTCGGAAACAGCGGGAGGCAGTGTGCAGGTAAAATTGTGTCTAATGCTTAAACCAAAAATAAACAAAAGGTGAGTGCCCCTAAGAAAAGGCATTGAAGCTTAGGGAAGGCTATGCAGAACGAAACTAAAACTGAACTGGCTACAAAGTAAACAAAAACAGAATTCTGGATGACAGCAAAGACTTACTGCGGAGCAAATACGGCGTCCACAATGTACATCCGAACATGACGTGAAAATCAATGTCCCCACAAAGAAGGATAAAAACAAGTGAAATATTCTTGATTGCTAAAACAAAGTAGATGCGGGAAATATCGCTCAAAGGAAGACATGAAACTGCTACAGGAAAATACAAAAAAAAAGAGAAAAAAACTAAAAATAGGAGCGCAAGACAAGAACCAAAACACTACACACAGGAAAACATCAAAATAAGTCAGGGCGTGCTGTGACAGTACACTTACTTTGAGACAAGAGCTATATTGATGCATGCTTGGTTATGCTTTAAAGTCATATCCAACAATTGCAACGACGACGTTTTACTGTCAACTGAATTTAGTTTTATAAAGATTTCTGCTGGTGGTGTGCCTCCGTATTTTTTCAACGCAAAAAACTTGCCTAGGCTCAAAAAAGGTTGAAAAACACTGCTTTAGATTGTAGCTATTATCATATATATTAGATGTAGACACTGAAAGACTTCCAAAGTTTACAAATAGATATGATCAAAATAGTATCAATTTCACAAAGATTCCTGAACCATGTTGAGAAATAATGAGCGAGCCAGACACATCATCGCGTGATGTAGAGGTAGGAACCACAGGTCACTTCATCAACAACAACAACAACAACAATGCTAAATCATGCAGACTTTCTGAGAGCCAATAACAATTACTTTGGGAAAAAATATGGACCAGAATCTTTTGTTGTTGATCGTGAATATAAGGAAGATGGGCTACAAGTTTAAGAAGCTGTTAAACAGATCCAGCTTTAGTGAAACACTAAGCATCATGTAATAGTAATGCCAAGTGCTAAACAAGAATACCAAATTACAAACATAAAAAATGATAGCTTACTGTATGATGTCCGCTCTCACTGTGATAAGATGTCCATATCTTCCCATTTAGATGAATAATTAACCATGATCCACACAAAGGGTTAACAAGTAAAGTCTCCCTGCAGACTGTCTTTGGTTTTGTGTGTTTTGGTAAAAATTGAATTGAATGTCACAGATGAACAACTTCTAGATGTATTGCTAAATCCTCCTAATATCCAGATTAGAGGCATTATCTATAATCTAGAATAACTTTGACGAGCCGAGACGAGATGATGCGGGAGCAGCAGGACATCGCGGTCAGCTCACAGTAAAGCAGCAGAGGGCTACTTAGCTGTCTGCGTCATTGCGCCGCGAAACAAATTGTTTGTGATAGTGCTTATGATAACAACATTGCTAATATTTGGTTAATATTCAGCTCACGTTATGTATACAGAGTATTGTTGACCTTGTTTGGATGGTTATTTAGAGGGTTTTGTAGGCAAAATAGAGAGCCCCCATTGACTACATTGTTAGCGGACTTTTTATGTATTTATTTAATTATTTATTTATTTATTCAAAATGGCTGACTGAATTTGTGGCATTTTGTGATGTTTAGACGGTATTTTCACATACTTTGCGGATTGTAAACACAATTGGATATGGTTTAATGGATACAATGAAAAACAATTAACTTGTTTTTCCATTCTACTGCTACTTAAAAATGACAATCATTTTATCTGTAACCCAGAAACATTTGATACCTCCTCTGACTTGTCACTTCATTTAATTGGTGGAAAATTAAATAATATTGATCACACAATATTGTATATTAATTTATTCTGCATCAGTAATGTTTATGTTCATGCTTTTGGATAATCTAGTTCATCCAGGTGGCAAGTGGATGTTCAGTTGGTCTAGGAATGTTTCGACTCTTATCCAAGAAGGCTTCATCACTTCACGCTCACAGACTAAGATTGGTCAGATCTCGTCTGAGCGCTTGGTGCTGGACCCAAGCCCAATGATCCTTTAAAAGGAAGGGGCGTGCCCTGACAATATTTTTTATACTACTACTTATGAACTTAATTATTCATCGTTTCACATTACAGTAAATGTATTGGGATGCATCATAGACCAGCAGGTGGCAGAATAGGCCTGTTTTCGCCTCCACGTATGGTAAATGACTTAGTGCACCTTGCAGTTCTTTGAGAAGGCGAAGGGCACCAGCTCGCTCCTCTGCCAGTCGGCTCGCCTCTTCCTCCAAGGTTCGCACTTTCTTCTTGCTCTGCTGGAGACTCGCCGCCACGCCCTCCGCATTATGCATCGCTTCCTAATGGAGCCCAATATAAACAGAGGGAATTAAAAGCACTGAAGTGAGCTCTCGTTTCCCCTAAAAGGATTTGATTAGTTGATCTAAATTTGCTAGCTGGAGAGAAACAATTAAAGAACATTATCATTAAGCAGCTGCTGTTATCTATTTAATGTGCACTTTATCTAGCTGTTAGACAGGCAGACATATGGTACATTAGCACACTGTTTAAACATTTACAAAGTTCCTTCTGTCCAGTGAATGCATTATTGATGCAGCTAGACCAGTTTGGGTATGCATTACTCTTTTACCTTCAGTTTGTCTTGGATTTGTGCTTCTTTTTTCTGACTCTCCTGCAGCTGTCTCTCTGTGAACTTGACTTTCTCTTTTAAAGACCCCAACTCTTTATCCAGTGTCTGCTGCTGTACAGACAGCTGAGAATGGCAACGAGGAATTTGTTAGGCAAAATAGAAAGTACGACAATAAAGACAGAAACAGGAAAGAATGGCTGTCGTTGGAAAAGCAGGGGACCAGTCAGACCCCGATAAAACAAATCCTCTTCAGACTTTGCAGGCAAAGAAAACTATTAGCTTCCTTCCAGTGGTCTAGTCAGAATTTTGCAGCTTGGTAGTAAACAAAACCAAATTGGGGCAATTTAACTGTGTCAAATGCTTCAAAGTGACCGCAAGACGCTCAGGCCGACCCTCAACCTGAATTATTCTGCTCTGAGGTAATAATGATGACATCACTCAGCATTCCTTGAAATGTGTGAGTAAAAAAGGAAAACCAAAAAAACCAATCACATCACATCTTGTTGTCATGCAGTTGTAGCGACATGCCTTCACACCTCTGTTACTGAGAACGACAATGGCGGTTATGAGTTGACGATGTCACACTTCCATACAAAATACATTCTCCGTCGCCATCTTTACCTTTGCTGCTCAACCTTTCCCCTGGAGGGGGACCGTGTGAAGAGGGAAAGGACCAAGCAGAGATTACAGAAGGTGGAAGGAAAACAGAGAGAGAGAGCAAACGTGAAAAGGGGGGCGAGCACAAAGGAATGACACAAGCATGGGTGAAGAAATAAGATAAGTTTATTGACCTTTGGCACAGATAAGTGAGGAGGCGTGAAAGGGAAAGAAGGCACGGAGGAGGAGGAATATAAGCAGAAGACAGCAGTAGACAATCAGCTGTTGGTGTTCAGGGGTGTCCAAACCTTTACCACTAAGGTTTGCATGCAGAAAAATTTAAATTTCGATAACTTTGAAACATTTTGTATGTCAAATATGCAAAAGCCAATCCAATTTAGGTCAATACATGGTATGTGAACAAAACATCCACATCTTACTATATATATTTAGGTATTACCGGTAATTTTTTTTTTTTTTTACTTTTGGAATATGCAAAGGGACACAACTGATTTCCAGATTGAAATGAACAGTTGGGACCATAGACATCTTCTAAGGGTACGCAGCATGGAGCGCAACTGCCTACTGGCGCTGACGAGACGCGGGGCTGCCATCTTGGAGTGGTGATCCGCTCCACTCAGTGCAATTCATTTGGCAGGAGCAATGAATTGTCAGCGCATTTAATTCATCTTCCCTCACTGAATACCACTAATTGTCACGTGCTTTTTTGTCATACGTGTAGCTATGATAAAGGACACATGTTTTATTATTCATAGTTTGCTTAACAGTAATAGAATATTTTTATATGCTATAAGTGACCAGACGTCCGAGATCAAAACTGGGAATATAATCCCAGAGAAGGGGAAAAAACGGTCAGCTATTTTTAAGTTGAAGAAACAATATGATTAGGTTATATATACAAATGTGTATATCCTACATAAACAATGCATGAATACATTAGATATCTATATATCTTATAGACTGTATCTCTGTTGCTGCAGCAGCAGAGAGTTTATTCTGTCTTGACATTTTGTATTGATATTTTGTATTACATTCTTTCCTTAAATGATCATGTTTACAGTGATTGTTTTATATGTATTTTTTATGTATGTCGCTTTGGATAAAAGCGTCTGCCAAATATAAACACTTGAAAGTCTTTTTATCAGCTAAAACCACCAATCTGTTTCACTGGATTCAGAATTAAACCAAATTCTGTCTTACAATTTTTTATCTTCATCATTTATTTCAACTTTATGTTATTCAAGTATGACATTTTAAAATTTAATTAATGTCATTGACAAGCAATTCTATTATGGTCATACTCTTGTTTGCTGGCGGCTACGATTTCAGTACTATTGAAGATCTTTGCTCCTTCTCAACTATGTGGTAATATTATTTTCACAAAATACAACCAATAGTACGTAAATGTTAAATCTTACTTGTGAAAAGTAATTCCCCGATTCCTATTTTCAACAGTGCGCTCATTTGAGCAGGAAAACGCTGAACACCATCTTTGTTTTCTACCTGTCAACTGTCAGTTTAGCATCTTTGTTTTCTAGCTGTCAACTGTCAGTTTAGTATCTTTGTTTTCCACCTGTCAACTGTCAGTTTAGGCTGCTCGCCGGCTCCACATCACCACTTCCAAGATGGCGGCCCAATTTCTCGCGTCACAGCAGCCAATGCTGCGTCTATTTATAACATGTCTATGGTTGGGACACCCCTGATACACTATATATGATAAGTACTGTATGTATGTGTGTGTATTAACCTTGTCATGCTGGGCCTGCAAGGCATTGTGAAGCGTCCTGGCCTGCTGGAGCTCCTGGTTGCATTTATGAACCTCCTGTTGATGCTGCTTTTCCATACTCTGCTTCTCCTTCTGGAGCTCCAGCACGTCCTGTAGGCATGCCACAAAACACAAGATGTGTGCCGACGTCTCGAGACGTAATGTATTGAGCGTCCTCACCCTCTGATGTTGCTTCTCCAGCTCCTTGGTGCGCTGTTGGTGCTGCAGGCGACTACTCTCAGCATTCTGCCTCTGGCACTTAAGCTCCTCTTGAAGCTGTTTCAGCCTCTGCTCAGCTCCTGAGGCCTGCAAAGGACACCAAGTCTAATAAATATCTCACTTAGAAAAAGCCATTTTAGGTTTGGGTCATCTCACTGTTCTTGCATTACATATGGTTGGACTAGTTTTTTTTTGTTTAGCATTTAGCAGTAAACATCCATCCATCCATTTCCTACCGCTTATTCCCTTTGGGGTCGCGGGGGGCGCTGGAGCCTATCTCAGCTACAATCGGGCGGAAGGCGGGGTACACCCTGGACAAGTCGCCACCTCATTGCAGGGCCAACACAGATAGACAGACAACATTCACACTCACATCCACACACTAGGGCCAATTTAGTGTTGCCAATCAGCGTATCCCCAGGTGCATGTTTTTGGAGGTGGGAGGAAGCCGGAGTACCCGGAGGGAACCCACGCAGTCACAGGGAGAACATGCAAACTCCACACAGAAAGATCCCGAGCCTGGGATTGAACCCAAGACTACTCAGGACCTTCGTATTGTGAGGCAGACGCACTAACCCCTCTTTCACCGTGCTGCCCAGCAGTAAACATACAAACCCCAAAAGCAGTGAAGTTGTCACGTTGTGTAAATGGTAAATAAAAAGAGAATACAATGATTTGCAAATCCTTTTTAACTTATATTCAATTGAATATACTGCAAAGACAAGATACTTAACGTTCGAACTGGAAAACGTTATTTTTTTTGTAAATATTAGCTCTTTTGGAATTTGATGCCTGCAACATGTTTCAAAAAAAGCTGGCACAAGTGGCAAAAAAGACTGAGGGTTGAGGAACGCTCATCAAAGACTAATTTGGAACATCCCACAGGTGAACAGGCTCATTGGGAACAGGTGGGTGCCATGATTGGGTATAAAAGCAGCTTCCATGAAATGCTCAGTCATTCACAAACAAGGACGGGGCGAGGGGCACCACTTTGTCAACAAATGCCTGAGCAAATTGTTTAAGAACAAAATTTCTCAACCAGCTATTGCAAGGAATTCAGGGATTTCACCATCTACGCTCCGTAATATCAAAAGGTTCAGAGAATCTGGAGAAATCACTGCATGTAAGCGGTGATATTACGGACCTTCGATCCGTCAGGCGGTACTGCATCAAAAAGCGACATCAGTGTGTAAAGGATATCACCACATGGGCTCAGGAACACTTCAGAAAACCACTGTCAGTAACTACAGTTGGTCGCTACATCTGTAAGTGCAAGTTAAAACTCTACTATGCAAAGTAAAAGCCAATCATCAACAACACCCAAAGGAAAGGCCATGTAACACGGTGGTAAAAATGCCCCTGTGACAACTTTTTTGCAATGTGTTGCTGCCATTAAATTCTAAGTTCATGATTATTTGCAAAAAAAAAAGAATTTTCTCAGTGTGAACATGAAATATCTTGTCTTTGCAGTCTATTCAATTGAATATAAGTTGAAAAGGATTTGCAAATCATTGTATTCTCTTTTTATTTACCATTTACACGACGTGACAACTTCACTGCTTTTGGGTTTTGTACAAATAACAGTAAAAACAACAACAAAGGCACAGCTGAAAGGTATGTAAAGCTTTGGACAATACCGATGTTCCAAATGTTTTTTTCTCTCTTAAGAGATAATCTAAAGAAAAAGTGAATGACAAAAATTAAGAGGATGTAAATTCAAACCCCCAGTACTACTAATAGTGGTACTGGGGTCGGGGTCCATGAATTGACTAACGTAAATTGAAAAACTTATTCGGGTGTTACCATTTAGTGGTCAATTGTACAGAATATGTACTGTACTGTGCAATCTACTAATACAAGTTTCAATCAATCAATCAGTGTGTCGTTACCCGTTCGCTCTCCTGACTTATTCGTGTGTGCGCAGCACCAAGCTCGTTGTGCGCCCTCTGCAGGCTGAGCTCCGTGGCGGCCATCTTCTTCTTGCTTTGCCCCATCTCGTCCTGAAGTGACTTTAACGACACGGCCTTGACACTCAGCTCTTCCTCCAGAGAAGACACCTGACGCTGCATTTGTGACAAAGTCACTGGCGGACGGAACAGAAATATTAGTAGAATTTTAGTCGCCATTAGCTGACGTCAACGTTAACAACAATGTTCAGTTTTAGTTAGATTGATGTGCTGCTGTATCAGATAATCAGCAGTGAGTTATTTACACAGGATCTTTGGCCAAACAGGGCAGCAGCATGTGAATGTACAGTGTGTGTACACAATAGGGCCTTTGTTGCAATCTCTGTAGCCAGTGGATAAACAATTCCGGTATGACAGTAGATCAACACTGACATGATGTCATACTGTTCCTGATACCTCCCTTGCAGCATGACTTGAGAAGAACCTAGGTTTTATCTTAGTAGTATCTTGCTGGGCACGTACCAAAAAACAAACACACACCTTATTAAGTAAACACTCCACTGGCTTTTAAAGTGCGAGAGGCACTCCACTTTGGGAAGTTAGCATGGAAACATCCCAGAATGGAAGTGTTGTCATTGATATATCAGATGATTTACTGCCACTAATGTTTCCTTACATAGATCACCAAATAACGACATATTTCTGGGTCGCCGATATTTCACAACAAAACAGATAATACAAAAGCAGTGAAGTTGTCATGTTGTGTAAATAGTAAATACAAACAAAATACAATGGTTTGCAAATCCTTTTCAACTTATATTCAATTGAATAGACTGCAAAGACAAGATATTTAACATTCGAACTGGAAAACGTTATTTTTTGCAAATATTAGCTCATTTGGAATTTGATGCCTGCAATATGTTTCAAAAAAGCTGGCACAAGTGGCAAAAAAGACTGAGAAAGTTGAGGAATGCTAATCGAACACTTATTTGGAACATCCCACAAGTGAACAGGCTAAATGGAAACAGGTGGGTGCCACGATTGGGTATAAAAGCAGCTTCCATGAAATGCTCAGTCATTCACAAACAAGGATGGGGCGAGGGTCACCACTTTGTCAACAAATGCCTGACCAAATTGTTTAGGAACAACATTTCTCCACCAGCTATTGCAAGGAATTTAGGGATTTCACCATCTACGCTCCGTTATATCATCAAAAGGTTCAGAGAATCTGCAGAAATCACTGCATGTAAGCCATGATATTACAGACCTTCGATCCCTCAGCCAGTATTGCATCAAAAAGCGACATCAGTGTGTAAAGGATATCACCACATGGGCTCAGGAACACTTCAGAAAACCACTGTCAGTAACTACAGTTGGTCACTACATCTGTAAATGCAAATTAAAACTCTACTATGCAAAGCCAAATTCATTTATCAACAACACCCAGAAACGCTGCTGGCTTTGCTGGGCCCGAGCTCATCTAAGATGGACTGATGCAAAGTGGAAAAGTGTACTGTGGTCAGACGAGTCCAAATTTCAAACGGTTTTTGGAAACTGTGGACGTTGTGTCCTCCGTAACAAAGAGGAAAAGGACCATCCGGATTGTTATAGGCGCAAAGTTCAAAAGCCAGCACCTGTGATGGTTTTGGGGTTTATTAGTATTATTTTTGCATTGTGTTGCTGCCATTAAATTCCAAGTTCATGATTACTTGCCAAAAAACATTAAATATCTTGTCTTTGCAGTCAATTGAATATATTTGCAAATCGGTGTATTCTGTTTTTATTTACGAATTACACAACGTGCTTAACTTCACTGGTTTTGGGGTTTGTACAACTGACAAACCATTAGTACATTTATCCTTCGCACTCACTTTCTGTTTGTGTCCTGAGCTCTTGCTCTCTCTCCAAAGCCTGGTGCTGCGATGGGCCATGACCCAAGATGTCAGGCGTCTGGGGAGAAGATGGAGATGGTCTCCTGGCCGCCGGCCTCGGGTCGTCACGCTCCCACGGAAACACAGCCAAGGGAGGGGCGAACAAGTCCAATTGGTTGGACGGGTGGCTGCGCGGATGGGTCTTGGGTTGTCGCGGCGATGAGGCAGGGGGAGCGTCTGAGAACTGGAGCCGCTGCTGAGGGGTTACAGAAAGGAATCATGACTTGAATTTTTTTAAACAAATAGAAAGTTATACATCGAGCAGCTCAATTTGCGTGTGTCATTCCAACATTTGTGAACTTACTCGGATGTGTAGGGACTGGCTATGAGCTTCCTCTCTCTGGCCCGTCCGGTCATCCTTTCGGCTCCCTAACGGACAAAAAGACAACATTTGGTCTCTTTGTCAAGTGGCTGAAGCAGAAGAGCAATGGCAGCGGTGAAGTGGTCTCAGCAGAGGGATATACAGTATGTTCATTGTGGGGATACGGGCTGGGAAAGAATGGTTGCTGTGGGAAATATCTCATGACCTCCTCGTACTTGAGACCCCTCCAATTTTTGTTTCTCAACTTGACGCTATGATTGCGTTACCGGACTGTCAGTCGGTTTTAGGCGTGTACCATGCTGCTCCCAGGGGGAGCTGGTGCTCCAGCAGGGTGTCGAGAAGGGAGTGTTGTCCGCTGACCGACTGCTGGTCTGGAACCTTTCAAGTTCTGCTTCCAGTCTGCAAATACATAACAATCAGAGCGGTAGTTCTTATAATATGACCTTAAAAAAACAATTATTTTGTGTTCCTGTTATCTCCACCTTTTAACTTCATGTGTGAGTTTGTTGCTGAGGGTGCGGGCAGCATCTAACTGGCCTTCCAAAGAGCACACTTGGGCCTGCTTGGTCTGAAGCTCCTGGGTCAGGCGCTGACTCGTGGTCACGGCCAACTTGGCCTCCTCACAGACAACTTGAAGCTCTCTCTGCACCGCCTGGAGCTCCCCACGCACCTCCTCGTACTAGAAGGAACACGTGGATAAAGGGAGTGGAGAAGGAAACAATGAACAAGGTGAGGAACAGTAAGCTTCCCTTCCTATTCTTACCAAATATGACTAATATTTGCTGACCTTGTGAAAGAAGAATTGACTTATGTTGCCCTAAGTTAGCAGGATAGTTTTCAAGATGCATTATTTGCATTTTACTTGATGCACCTAAAGCTGCTGCACCCACACTGGTCACATACATACATCACATACTTTATTTGGTTCATTTGAGGTTGTGTTTTTCACATGCTAACATGCAGTGTTGGGACTAACGCGTTACAAAGTAACGCATTCCTGTAACGCCGTTATTTTCGGCGGTATCTAGTAGTCTAACGCGTTATTTTTTATATTCAGTAACTCAGATGATGCGTTACTGAGTATTTTTTATAAAGTAGTGAGTGTGTTTTATTGGAGAGCTGCAGTGTCGACCTTCTGAATCTTCCTGTGTCACAAGGGGGAGAAGAGGCGCGCTGTGTGTGTGTGTGGGGGGGGGTGTTTACTAACAACAACAAGACATCATGGCGGTGCCAAAGTCAAGTTTCTTAACATGGAGATATTCTCACTACTTTTATTTTGTCGAGCACAAAGAAAAGAAAATTTTAGTTAAAGGGGAACATTATCACCAGACCTATGTAAGCGTCAATATATACCTTGATGTTGCAGAAAAAAAGACCATATATTTTTTTAACCGATTTCCGAACTCTAAATGGGTGAATTTTGGCAAATTAAACGCCTTTCTAATATTCGCTCTCGGAGCGATGACGTCACAACGTGACGTCACATCGGGAAGCAATCCGCCATTTTCTCAAACACCGAGTCAAATCAGCTCTGTTATTTTCCGTTTTTTCGACTGTTTTCCGTACCTTGGAGACATCATGCCTCGTCGGTGTGTTGTCGGAGGGTGTAACAACACGAACAGGGACGGATTCAAGTTGCACCAGTGGCCCAAAGATGTGAAAGTGGCAAGAAATTGGACGGTTGTTCCGCACACTTTACCGACGAAAGCTATGCTACGACAGAGATGGCAAGAATGTGTGGATATCCTGCGACACTCAAAGCAGATGCATTTCCAAAGATAAAGTCAAAGAACTCTGCCGCCAGACCCCCATTGAATCAGCCGGAGTGTGTGAGCAATTCAGGGACAAAGGACCTCGGTAGCACGGCAAGCAATGGCGGCAGTTTGTTCTCGCAGACGAGCGAGCTAAACCCCCCTGGATGTCTTGGCTCACACCGTCCCGAAGATGATCAAGAGAAGAATATCGAGCTTCCCTGGCCTGCTGACATGAGGGTATGTCTACAGAATATATTAATTGATGAAAATTGGGCTGTCTGCACTCTCAAAGTGCATGTTGTTGCCAAATGTATTTCATATGCTGTAAACCTAGTTCATAGTTGTTAGTTTCCTTTAATGCCAAACAAACACATACCAATCGTTGGTTAGAAGGCGTTCGCCGAATTCGTCCTCGCTTTCTCCCGTGTCGTTTTCGTCGGTTTCGCGTGCATACGGTTCAAACCGATATGGCTCAATAGCTTCAGTTTCTTCTTCAATTTCGTTTTTTCTACCTGCCTCCACACTACAACCATCCGTTTCAATACATTCGTAATCTGTTGAATCGCTTAAGCCGCTGAAATCCGAGTCTGAATCCGAGCTAATGTCGCTATAGCTTGCTGTTCTTTCCGCCATGTTTGTTTGTGTTGGCTTCACTATGTGACGTCACAGGAAAATGGACGGGTGTTTATAACGATGGTAAAAAATCAGGCACTTTGAAGCTTTTTTTAGGGATATTGCGTGATGGGTAAAATTTTGAAAAAAACTTCGAAAAATATAATAAGCCACTGGCAACTGATTTTTAATGGTTTTAACCATTCTGAAATTGTGATAATGTTCCCCTTTAAATGTAAGTTGTGTCATGTCTATTTATTGTCCAAAACAGCAATTCAAATATGCTGAAACAGCTACAAAAGCAACACCTCCACCACCACCTAAGCAACAGCGGCTGGATTTTAACGGAGGGACTGCTAGCCAGGACAACATTGATAGAGCCATTGCAGCGTATGTGCTAGAATACATGCAGGCTATTTCTACAGTGGAGTCACCCGCTTTCAAGCAGCTAATTAGCATGATACCGGGCATCAAATGGCACGGAAAACATGTTCCAAGTACCTGGACAGTGAGGACATAAACATGGAAAGCGAGCTAAAGAAGACACTCCAAACTCTGCCTCTGCTCATCATTCATCACTGAAGGTACACACACTCTGTCAATTCTCTTATATACTCTTTCATTCTAGACTTCTCGAGTGTTTGATTATCACATCACTCTAAATGTATAGACTATAAGGTTCACAAACATAAAGAGGGATCCTAGTGGGCCAGGCCAATCTTTCCTTATCTCTAAACTAAAACTGGGGAAATGCGTAGAGTGTTCTGGGCTTCAGTACAGTGTTGATCTCCTGAAGACAGTATTTTATTTCACAATTCGTTGAGAGAGAAAAATGCCTGGTTAGGCTTTGTGTATGTCATGTGTGCTTTCCTTGGGTGAAGCCAGGTTCACAGCTACGTTGTTATTATGCTGTTTGTTACTTATGTATGTTATTTTGCAGCTATTGAAAATAGTTTTGTCAATGTCAATTTGTTCTGGCCTGAAATAAATTGGCCCTTTGAAACATATATTTGTCTTTGTGTGTTGTATGTAGACCACATGGCTTAGCAGAGTTCAGTGATGCAAATGTATGTCAAATTGATCAACAGATTGTATTATTCTCCAGTGCAATAACAGTACTGAAATGAAGGCTAAAAGGGCATTAATGGGAGCCTTCAAAAAAAAAAAAAAAGTGAAGTGAATGATATTTATATAGCGCTTTTCTCTAGTGATTCAAAGCGCTTTTACATAGTGAAACCCAATATTTAAGTTACATTTAAACCGGTGTGGGTGGCACTGGGAGCAGGTGGGTAAAGTGTCTTGCCCAAGGACACAACGGCAGTGACTAGGATGGCAGAAGCTGGGATCGAACCTGGAACCCTCAAGTTGCTGGCATGGCCGCTCTACCAACCAAGCTACACCACCCAAGTAACTAAATAGTTACTTTTCACAGTAACGCATTACTTTTTGGTGTAAGTAACTTGAGTTAGTAACTGAGTTACTTTTGAAATAAAGTTAACTACTAACTAACTAGTTACTGGTTTTCAGTAACTAACCCAACACTGCTAACATGTCACGAGGGCTGCAGCTATTATTTTAGTAATCGAGTAATCTATCGATTAGTTTGATTAATTGAGTAACTGGATAAAACACACTTTTAGCCTCAATGCATACTTTAGGGTAATTAGTTGAAATAACAACTTTTCTGCTTATATTTATTATATATTTCTAATAAATGCACATCATCAACATTGAAACTGTACTTTTACCATGTGTGCAGTCAAAGAAAAAGCAAAAAATGTATGCTATTAGCTGCCACACACCACTGCTCTGTGGTGTGCAGGAAACTATGCACGCATATTTTAAAGTTCCGGATTTTAACAATTTTTATTAGTGGCACTCAAAACGATTAATCGAAGCAACATAATATAAATCAAAGCTTTTTTCCCCGCATCAAATAAGTAGATGTTATCGTTGTAGCCCCACATGTCACCAGAGTTTGCTAAATACAGGCTTTATGCACCTTACTGCAGTCAAATTACGACATTTTAAGGTTTATTTTTATGATTTTCTAGCACTACTTTGAAAAAATACAAAGCCAATTATGTGGTTACCTTGCAAACGCAACATTTTTTAAAATAGGCATGTGGAGATCCTTTCATCAGAACCAAGCAAAATGTACCGTGCTGCATTAGTACAAGCACTGATTGACAGCAGAGACCACAACTGGACTAAAATATTACATAGTAGGTTTTGAATGGAATAACGGTGTTTTGTGAGTGTCCTTGTACCTTCACAGTTTGCTTTTCGTGGCTAATCTGGATGTTGTCCAGCTGCAGTTGCTTCTGCTTGTTCTCTCTGGACAGACGCTCCTGATTGATCTGCAGCTCCTTCACCTTCTGCAGGGATCGACCCGACAGGCCCACGGTCCAGTCGTCCTCGGCCCAGCTCATCTCGCTCTGCTTAGGCCTGGCAGCGCCCACAAAAGACCAGCCTTGCGTTAATCCTGTTCAGCCCTTTGTAGATTTGTGGGCTTGTGTATATAGTCTGCCTGTGGTGGTACCTCCCTCGCATGCAGCAGGAATTCAGACAGTTCCCACGGCAGTCAGCTGTCGGAAGCAGGCGACAAGCAACCAGGAAGAGCACGCCTTTTGAATAAAGGCTACTCCTAGTTTCTTGACCGTGACAGTCCTTCCCACTTGAATTCCTACCGTTTCTATGTTATGTTGCTATGGATTGATCTCCAGGGAAGACGCACATAAGCAGCTGTGACTCAATGTTTTGCAACACCCTCAATAATAAATCCCAGTTCCTCTACAAGTGTACAAAAACAGACTACATGTTCTCATTGAGGTCGGCCTTGACAGGTTTACAAGACATTCGCTAAAGCCAGGGGTCGGCAACCCGCGGCTCCGGAGCCGCATGCGGCTCTTTGATCACTCTGATGCGGCTCAGCAGCTTACTTGCCGACCCCCCCGATTTTCCCGGGAGACTTCCGAATTTCAATGCCTCTCGCAGAAACTCCCGGGATTAATATTCTCCGACTTTTCACCCTTACTGTTATAATAAGGGAATGCCATGATGGTACAGCATTTGGCGCCCTCTACAATCTGAATTAACAGCGTGCCAGCCCAACCCCTTGTTATGCAGTATGCATCTTCTGCTTGCAGACATACGTGAGGCATACTTGGTCAACAGCCACACAGGTTACACTGACGGTGACCATATAAAACAACTTTAACACTCTTACTAATAATGCGCCACACTTTGATCCAAAACCAAACAAGAATGACAAACACATTTCGGGAGAACATCTGCACCTTAACACAACATAAACACAACAGAACAAATACCCAGAATCCCATGCAGCCCTGACTCTTCCGGGCTACATTATACACCCCTGCTACCACCAAACCCCGCCCCCACCCCAACCCTGCTCCCTCACACATCAACCCCCCCCCTTTCTGTGCGTCGGTTGAGGTGGGCGGGGTTTGGTAGCCGGGGTGTATAATGTAGCCCGGAAGAGTTAGGGCTGCATGGGATTCTGGGTATTTGTCCTGTTGTGTTTATGTTGTGTTACGGTGCAGATGTTCTCCCGAAATGTGTTTGTCATTCTTGTTTGGTGTGGGTTCACAGTTTTTTATACCGCCACCGTCAGTGTAACCTGTGTGGTTGTTGACCAAGTATGCCTTGCTGTCACCTACGTGAGCAAGCGGAAGCTCCATACAACGTGTAGCTGATCAAGCATGCTGGTTGTAGTGGGTGCTATATGCTGTACCATCACGGCACGCATGACGCTGTCAAGCGCCATTCATATAAAACCCGTGTGCCGCACCAGCCATCAAATTCCATACTAATGTATGGGCAGCAAAAAATATACTTTTTATGCAGTGTTATTTCATTTTAAATTTCCAAAAAATTTTGTGGCTCCCATTGTTATCTTTAATTTGTGAAACTGGTCAAAATGGCTCTTTGACTGGTAAAGGTTGCCGACCCCTGGCTAAAGCCAATGCAGGAATGAAGAAACCAAACAATTACACAAGGCGACTCGGTAAAGAATCTGGGTATTATCTTCGACCCAACTCTCTCGTTTGAGTCACACATTAAGAGTGTTACTAAAACAACTCTCTCGTTTCAGTCACACATTAAGAGTGTTACTAAAACGGCCTTCTTTCATCTCTGTAATATCATTAAAATTCGTTCCATTTTGTCCACATGCGACACTGAGATCATTATTCATGCGTTCGTTACGTCTCGTCCCGATTACTGTAACCTATTATTTTCCTGACCCTATGGTTAAGAAACACTGGTATACAGTATATGCCATCAAGGTGCGGGGGACCATCTCGTCGCAAAGAAACACGCCCAGGGCTCCCACAACTTCAGCGTCATAGTGGGTTGATTTTTTGTGCTCATTTTTTGACAGTTTTTATCTGCCAAACGTGGAAAGCTGGTCCGTGAATATAATGCATACATTAAACCGGTCCCTGGTGGAACAAAGGTTGGGGAGCCCTGATTTAGATGATCCTTGACCAGCGTTTTTGCAGCGGGTCCTTAAAAACAGCAGAGGGCTTGTTATACTAGCCTTTCTGAAACAGGTCTAAGGACCAAAGGCTTTGCAATAGGGCCTAAAAAACATCAAAGCTCTCCTGTATTATTGAGGCCCTTTGACTAGCATTTTTCAAGTGGGTCATTCCAAATTTTCCAAGTAGCATGAACATGTTGCTTAGGTTTTAGTATGACTTCTTGACTTTATTTAGGACAATTTAGTTGAACAGATGAGGTATGAGATGATCAATGAACGAAAGCTTCACCAGCATGTAAACAGAGAGTGTCATTAGAATAGAATAGTATAGAAAGTACTTTATTGATCCCTGGGGGGAATTCAGCACCACAGTTCGCTCATAATAGTGGTTCTTAACCTTGTTGGAGGTACTGAACCCCACCAGTTTCATATGCGCATTCACCGAACCCTTCTTTAGTGAAAAATAAAATGTTTTTTTTTCAAATTCAAGACAAAGTTATATGTTTTTGGTAACACTTTAGTATGGGGAACATATTCTAAGTAACAAAGACTTAATTTAGAGTTATTTGGACACTAGGGGAACATATTCTAAGTAATAAAGACTTAATTTAGAGTTATTTGGTTAGGGTAAGGGTCAGGGTTAAGGCCATGCCGAATAAGGTATCAATAAGTACTTAATAATGACTAGTTAAGAGCCAATATGTTACTAATTTGTATGTTAATAAACAACTAATTAATAGTGAATATGTTCCCCATACTAAAGTGTTACCGTGTTTTTTTACTGGTGCATAAAATTAACCGTGCATGAACACCACCTTGTTCAAAGAACAAAACCAACACAGTGCATAAATTCACAACAAATTACACACCTACAAATCAGTCAGCTGTTGCCGTATCCTTAATACGCCGATAAGGAGAAGTTTGTATTTACACGATGAGTCGGGTGTGTTTTGACCTCCGCCGAAACCCCTAGGGTTCGATCGAACCCGGGTTAAGAACCACCGCAATAGACAATAAACACTTAGGTATTTTTTACATGTGAATAATATAAATACAGTCTATTATACAGCATTATTCACTTGTGAATAATATAAATACAGTCTATCATACAGCATTATTCACATGTGAATAACATAAATACAGTCTATTATACAGCATTATTCACATGTGAATAATAGAAATAGTCAATTATACAGCATTATTCACATGTGAATAATATAAATAGTCAATTATACAGCATTATTCACATGTGAATAATATAAATGCAGTTTATTATACAGCATTATTCACATGTGAATAAAATAAATACATTACTTTACTGTAATAGAAGATAATAAAACTTACATGTAGTGACACTAGCAAAGAAGGACATTTTAACGACTATTTGATTATGAAAGCAAAATAAAAGTATAGTAAAAGAGGGGAGGAGTCAGGCGTGTTTTTCCTTGTCTTTCAGGTCACGAGGTAGGAAGTGACATTTTTGACAGGGACAACATAGATAACGAACATAATATAATGTAATATAATAACGAATATAAAGAAGATAGCGTTAATTGTAACATTATGGCAAGTATGTTGAAGGCCGCGTTGATGTTTGAGCCACAAGCGAGACAAGACAATAAAGCGTGATGCTAAACAGTGAAGCTACTCACCATTCACTTTAGAAGAGTTGACAAAAGGGCGCCAACCCGACGGCAGCTTCGTGTGTCCGCCATTCTGGTCAAGACAAAAGCCAATTTTGAAGTTAATTTGCGAAAGTCAAGGATTAATGTGTCGTGTTGTCTTCCTCTACTTACACAGAAGAAGCAGGCTACAATAGATAGATGCGTCGCGTGCAGCTCAAAAAAGCCGACAAGGGGGCGGGGGCACGAGGTAGGCGTGGCTTAGCGACGTAGGAGGTGAGGTTTTTTTTAATTTTCATTGCACCTCGAACGACCTCTAGCGGCCAAATCCGTTAGTGTTGCGTGACTGCCTGTCTCAACAGGTGCAGTCTCCACTGGTATCCTCTTAAAGAGGAAATTAGTTTGATGAGGGTTTTTTTTTTTAGATTACTGGTTTAGACTAGAACGGTTTGTAATTCATGCATTATCCTCCTAGGCAATGTATTTTGTCCCAGAGAGCACAACCACTTCTCAGCTATTTAAAATATATAAAAGTAAAGGGAGGTCAACAGGATTTACAGTCACGTGTAAAGAACATCATGTCATGGCTGTCTTGAGTGTCCAATAATTTTTGTTTTGCAATAATGAAACAAAAAGTTAGCTGTTTGGCCACAATACCCAGCAAGATATATAGCCTACTCAGTGGCCTAGAGCAGTGGTTCTCAACCTTTTTTCAGTGATGTACCCCCTGTGAACATTTTTTTAATTCAAGTACCCCCTAATCAGAGCAAAGCATTTTTGGTTGAAAAAAAAAAAGAGATAAAGTAAAATACAGCACTATGTCATCAGTTTTTCTGATTTATTAAATTGTATAACAGTGCAAAATATTGCTAATTTGTTGTGGTCTTTCTTGAACTATTTTGAAAAAAAGCTATAAAAATAACTAAAAACTTGTTGAAAAATAAACAAGTGATTCAATTATAAATAAAGATTTCTACACATAGAAGTAATCATCAACTTAAAGTGCCCTCTTTGGGGATTGCAATAGAGATCCATCTGGATTCATGAACTTAATTCTAAACATTTCTTCACAAAAAAAGAAATCTTTAACATCAATATTTATGGAACATGTCCACAAAAAAAATCTAGCTGTCAACACTGAATATTGCATTTCTTTTCAGTTCTTTTTGACAGACATTTTTTTTTAAATCTCAAGTACCCCCATTTGAGAACCACTGGCCTAGAGGTTAGAGATGGGTAGGTTGTGAGTTCAAACCCCGGCCGAGTCATACCAAAGACTATAAAAATGGGAGCCATTACCTCCCTGCTTGGCAGTCAGCATCAAGGGTTGGAATTGGGGGTTAAATCACCAAAAATGATTCCCAGGCGCAGCCACCGCTGTTGCTCACTGCTCCCCTCACCTCCCAGGGGGTGATCAAGAGTGATGGGTCAAATGCAGAGAATAAGTTCGTGTGTGTGTGACTATCATTGGTACTTTAATTTATGTTTGGAGGAAAAAAGGTGAGGCCTTTAATGCCAGGAACACCATGCCCACCGTCAAGCATGGTGGTGGTAGTATTATGCTCTGGGCCTGTTTTGCTGCCAATGGAACTGGTGCTTTACAGAGAGTAAATGGGACAATGAAAAAGGAGGACTAGCTCCAAATTCTCCAGGACAAGCTAAAATCATCGGTCCGGAGGTTGGTTCTTGGGCGCAGTTGGGTGTTCACACAGGACAATGACCCCAAACACATGTCAGAAGTGGTAAAAGAATGGCTAAATCAGGCTAGAATGAATATTTTAGAATGGCCTTCCCAAAGTCCTGTGTGGACAATGCTGAAGAAACAAGTCCATATCAGAAAAGCAACACATTTAGCTGAACTGCACCAATTTTGTGGTCAAAAATTCAAGCAGAAGCTTGTGGATGGATACCAAAAGCGCCTTATTGCAGTGAAACTTGCCGAGGGACATGTAAGCAAATATTAACATTGCTGTATGTATACTTTTGACCCAGCAGATTTGCTCACATTTTCAGTAGACCCATAATAAATTCATAAAAGAAGCAAATTTCATGAATGTTTTTTGTGACCAACAAGTATGTGCTCCAATCACTCTATCACCAAAAATTAAAGAGTTGTAGAAATGATTGGAAACTCAAGACAGCCATGACATTATGATCTTTACAAGTGTATGTACACTTTTGACCACCACTGTATATCACTTGGAAACTAATTGTATTGCTGTGATGACTACTGAAGCAGTTGTGCTGTAACACTGACCCACAAGCTTACCTGCAGCAAGTCGGAGGCCTTACTTCAGGATTAGCACCTATAAAAAGGAAGTCACATGATAGTTGCTGGTATAAAAATAAACCTCACCAGCTGAGATCAACTCGAATCAAACAACACAAAGATAGCAAAACATATTTTAATGAATGAACTATATTTAATATGAAGTCCAGGAAATGTGTCAATTCTCTAACTTTACAATAATTAAAGAACAAAATACCTGGCCACAAGTCTATTCCAATGAGCATACATTTATATACAGATGACGGACTCTAAAATAACAAAAAACATATAAAACAAGTCTGAATTTCAAACAGTTCCTCATATATTTGGCTGCTAAAACAAAACCACACGAATGTAAGGTATATTTAACAATGTCTGCCACTTAAGCCACAAGAGGCAAAAAGAGAAAAAGGACGCAAAATTAAACAAAACGGATCAGATTTTATTTTTTACAGGAGGTATGAGTCAAGGTTTCATTTGATGAATGCAACTTCTGGGATCTTTCCTTCAGTCTGGAAAGGGACAAAGAAACATCTTTTAGTATCCTGTAAGTTACCAAACAATTTAATACAATTTTACTTGGATAACAAACAAGTACAGCACAATAAAACAATGCCTGGCAAAGTTACAGTGTACCTGCAACTGTGTGAAGATCTGTGCAGCTTTGTTGAAGTCCCACTCATTGTCTTGTAGACACCTGAGATAAAGAAATGTTTAGAGTATCTAGACTTGACAAGACCTAATAGCCAATTTAAGAGCACGACTCACTTTTGGGACCATTCAAAGTTCATGCCCGACTTCTGCGAGAAGGCCGTGAGCATCTCCTGCTGTGGTGCAGTCAGGGTGGGCACTGGGCTGGATGATGGAGTCGGGGCGGGCGCCACAAAGGCTTTGCGAATTTCTTCCGTCGTGGCCATTCGGATAAAAAGCTGGTCGTTGACGATGCACAAACTGTGGAAATGTGTATATATTTAAATAAAGTGGGAGGGAAAATGAGAGAGAAATAAAAACACCTCTGAGAGACATTACACTAACCCAGAATTCCCTGCAGGGACTGTGATGAAAACTCGGGAGAAGGCCATGGTGGAGTCTCTGGATTTCCCATTCACGGCGACTAACAACAAACAAAAACTAAGCCCCACAGACGACAACACGTAGGAAGTGTTTCAAAATAAGCAACAAAATGAACACTCACCCTCTTTGAAGACTCCGCTTACAGTGAATGACAGTAATGTGTTCTGAAGATAAAGAGGCAGCATTAAAACAAAGCTTAGATAACAACAGCCGCCATAAAGAAGAACTCACTGTGTAGGTATTCACATCGATGGTAAAAGAGGCGATGTCATGCTGAGTTTTTGGCAGCTCATTGAGGAAAGCCACCACATTCAAACGTGTGTGCTTCAGGAGTTTGAAGCGGCTCGCTGAAAGAAGTTAAGAGATTGAGAACATTCAAGGTATTCTATGGCAATCAATTGTAGGACAGATGTAGGGCTGGGCGATATGGCCTTTTATTAATATCTGTATATTTTTAGGCCATATCACAATACACGATATATATCTCCATATTTTACCTTAGCCTTGAATGGACACGATGCATATAGTCACAGCAGTATGATGATTCTATGTGTCTACATTAAAACATTATTCTTCATACTGCATTAATATATGCTCATTTTAATCTTTCATGCAGAGAGGGAAATCACAACTAAGTCAATTTACCAAAAGTGTATTTATTAAAAAAAAGTTATTATGCAGTGGCACAAACATTCATGTCATTTCCAAAACAGAAAGTGCAAGATTGTCAGAGACATTTTAAAACAAGCTATTAGTGCACTTTTGTGCATGATGTCACTAAGATGACATATCAAAACAACACTAAATTAAAGTGCACTCTTTGTACAGAATGCCACAACAATAGCTTAAAACAAATAAAGTGCACTTTTGTGCATGATGTCACAAAAGATATTTCAATAAGTGTCAAATAAAAATGAGCTGCATAATAGGAAATCAAATAGTGTATGTCCTTCGCTATGTGGTAGGTTCCTGCGGACGTTATCTCCTGTTTTTGACTATTTTTTTCATAGGGTGTTAATCTGGAATGGTTGCTTGGGCATTTTGTTGGTGTGGCACCGAACGGAGATGTTGACATGCGGAGTTTCAAGCACTCCTCATTCTCTAGCGGGTGACTTTTCAAATGATGCTACACATTAGCAGTGCTTCTACTTTTTGTAGCAACGCTTTTGCTGCATACTTGACATATTACAGTTGTCTGTTCAACATCTTCCCGCTTGACACGGGCGATAGTATGTGAAGTATGTAAAAAGGTGCGCTTGTTTTATGTCTCTCTGAGAAGGAGAGACAAGAAAGAGTGAGAAAAGCCTGTAGTGTAATGCCCGCAGCTAAAAGCAACTGCATGAGAACATATACTCCAATATCACCATATAGTCATTTTCTATATCGCACAGAGACAAACCCGCGATATATCGAGTATATTCCATATATCGCCCAGCCCTAGACAGATCCAAGTAAAACCAGATACGGTAACTCACTTAAGTCCTTGATCCTCTTCAGGTTTCGAGTGTCTTTGTGGTACTCTCCCAGACTGGACCTAAAAAAAAGAGGGTCAACACACTTTGACTTCAACAGATTGACACAGGAAGGTGGCTTAAATATGATCAGTCCAGAACATCAAATAAGTAAAAGTGTGCCTGTGTACATGTTCTTACCTGGAAGGGTTCTGGCTAGAGAAAGGGGTTGTCAGCGACATTGATGCCCCATCATGGTAAGCATCCAGAAGAGACTGTCTGTCCCCAGAATCATATATACTGTAGTACCTGAAACAATTATTCACGTTAGTTTTTGATTTTGCCTAAGAAGTACTAATAACAAAATTGAAGTCAACTCACTGTTGCAAGAATCGAAGGATGAGGCCCTTGATTTCATCTGAGCCAAAATAACTTCCCTGCGTTGGCAAACAAATGTCATATTGGAGACCACAGCCTTCTAATTGTTAAGTTATTTACATGAAATCCGCATGCCTGAGAACCTGTACTGAATGTCAGAACACATAACAAGTACTAGGCAACTGACCTTGCAGGGGGGGATTGTGGTGGGGCTTTCCACATCAAATCCAATGGGTGGAGGCAGGTCGTTTCCATCCTATTAGGAAGAGAAAGAAAAAAAGGTTACAAATGTGAGGGCTCACAATGAGATGGCTATGCAAATATAAAATACTCACAAGTTTAAGCAGCCGAGGAAACCTCTCTCTCACAGCACTGTTATGAAAACATAATTCCAAAAAGTATTAGATTATCACAGAGTCAGCAACATGTCACAATCAGTCAGCCCTGTTGAACTTCTATCATTTGCTTCCAGCTACTAATGTATAATGCTGCTCACTGCCATCTTGGAAATACAATTGGCAACAAATGTCCTGTAATATTCTGAATGTAAGCCAATCAATATACAAACTGGTAAAGAATGCACTTAAGATTCATGTGTCAACGTTTCTCCCAACCCAAAGTGCACTTACCCGCAGTATACTCACCCTCTCCCCCAATATGGACATGGGGAAGCGACACAACCACACTTTTCTAGAAGCACACACACACACACTCAAAACACACACAGAAAACCAGTCTACCACCAGACTGCAGCAGGCCTTTGTTTTTTGTCAAATAAAGCTTCAATCAGATAGTGACGACAAAGACAATGGGAAAAAAAAGTTGGGACAAAAAAAGTGACGTTGACTTGACAAAAGCTTGTGAGAGGGAAAAGATGAAGTTGAAGCACAAAGCAGAACTCAGCATGAGTAAGATTGTAGCTCCGGGATTATCCGCTAAAGAACCTGAGAAGACGGAAGATGGTTTCAGTGCAAGCTGGACCCAGCTCCCACTGCTCATCCAATAGCTTGGCCCCCTGCTGCTGACAAGACAAATCAGCTTTTTTTTATCTTTATTCAACTGCTGTAATGGACTTCTGAGTCTGCTCTGCACAATGTTTGTTTAATCGTCACGGCCATCAGCTGCGTGGAAGAGGAAGTGTTTCAAGTTTCATGTGCCTTATTTCAGGTAAGACTGAACTTCAGTATTCAGTTCAGAAATATTTCCCCCTGTGGCTCTCTCAGGCGTATTCAACCAGCAGTCTGTTTCGATGAGAAGGAGCTGGCACAGAGGTTAGCACCTTCTTTCTTTAGCACATTGCTGCTCAATGATGAAGCATGCCCCCCTCAGCCCAACGACTTCACCTGTCAAGTCCCGCCTTCTCCATTTTGCCGCGAGGCTGCGCTCACAGGGACTGAGGCCGAGTAATCGTGACTGTGCCTGCCTTAGGTCGTCCCAAGGTTTGGAGGTGGGATCTTACCCGTCATAGGCTATCCAGCCTTCCATACTCGCCTGATACAGGAAGCCGAGTGGGCAAGGTGTTATGATTCGAGGGGAAGACACTGGCTGCATAATTTAGTAACTTCATCCATACATAAAGACTTGAGTCTTTTTCCATCTCTTGTATACAGAACCAGCAACACTGTTGTGTTGTGCTGCTCAAGCCCTTTTATGACACTTTTTTCTAATAGCAGTTTACCATGTTATATAATACAAAACCATCTACCTTCTCTAAGAGCAACAAATAAGTTAATAGTATGTTTGCATTGCTCGGTTGTTTATGGGGTGCCTGCAGAGGATTTCAGCAGGGAGAGAGTATGGGTACAGCATCACTGAGACCCTCAGCACAACTTAGAATTGTTTTTTTTCGTCAGAAGAAACATAGCTGGCCAAGAAAAGATGGCAGTCTGAATTAGGCTGAAAAAGGCTGAAAGGAAAGTTTACAAACAGTAAAAAGACACCAACTGGAAAAGCAAACATCAACCACCAGGTTGCAAGAAACGCTGCGTATATTGATAAAAATAAATAAAAGACTACTAAATAGGACTTTTAGAATTAACTACCAGTAATCTCCTGCAAAGATCTTTAGCTCCTTACACAAACTTCAAATTAACTAAACCAGTTGGCTCAGCACAATCCAATCATCCACATCAATTTTTACTGCTGCGTCACCAATAAAGATGTAACAAGAGACTTGTTACAATTAGTAACTATAAATGTTACGACGGTTAGTATTACAGTTTTGAAATTAAAATGATTGAAAAACTGTAATTGACAACTGCACTTTAATAAACGCAGACTGACTAGCGCAAACCTGCTAGCTTAAATGCTAACACGAAAACAAGAAACTATCTTTTCCCTTTAAGAAATGACATACCCCAATCTAAACTTATAATCACATTCCTGTCAGAGTAAGTCAGCTTTACAATTGTGCACATTGAACCTACAAGCTGTGCTCTCTTAACACAGAGCTATCTTTCTAAACGAGTACGAGACTGAGCTAATTTTACGTTCGTTCAAGGACCACAGAACAGAGTACGACGCCACCATAATAATCAGCGATTTTTTTTGTTACGCACTTTTCTTAAGGTGCGGCAATATTTTTCAACAATTAATAGCTTAGCCATTAAAACAGATAAAATACTAAGACATACACTAATAGTAACACAAAACATGTGAAAATAACAGGTTTTCTAACAGTGTCAATTTATTTTAATTATTTAAAAAAAACAACCTGGTCAAAAACTAGTACTTTTTGAGCACATTCAACAATACCGCGATAATAACCGTGATCATTTTGGTTACAAACCATGATCATTTTTTCATAGTTACATCCCTCGTTACCTAACGGCTTTATGTATAATTTTTTTTTTAAATCGAAGGTTCCCTTTATTTTGCTCACCCCCAGAAATTGTCCACTAACCTGACGTATGAGGTCTGGTCCTTGAAGAGGCTACACAAGGGGTTTCTGTTTAGCCACAGCTCCACCAGCTTCAGGCCTTTTACTTTGTCCAGTTCAAGGTCTGACTTTAACTACAAAATAACAGTGTGACAACAGGATGTTAAAACAAACAATAGTTACCACAAGGTTATCGATATCTAGTCTCACCTCATTGTGCGAAAGGTTGATGCTCTTCAGATTCGGCACTTTGGTAATCAATTGAGTAAATTCATCCAGTTTATGAATGCGATTGTTGCTCAGGTTCAAGCTGGCCAGCTAGCGAGGGGAGACAAGCCCATTGAGAAGAATATAAAGTACCCACGTTATGAGCATGCAGATCAAATATACACTAAAAAAGTTAGGGATACTTGGTTTCTGAGTGAAATTTCAGGATGAACCTAAAATTAATAGTACCCTTTTACTGGAGTTGTTTTTTGAGCTTCTTTAAACTTTTCAAAATCCAACTGTTCAATGTCTTAGTACTTTCTGCACAACTTAGGAAAAAGTTGTTTGTTAGAAAAAGATGCTTCCAATATTTTTATTTGCAAACAGGAACTAAGTTATTTCAAGAGAACCAACAATGATCAGTCAAAATTATTACTAATAGGCAATTATGTGTCCTTTTTACTGGATAACAGTCTGCAATACTTTGTTGTAATTTTCCACAAGTCTAACGTCTCTTGAGCAATCCCAGCTTGTTGTTCTTTGGCAAATCAAAGCTCTGCAAGATTTGACAGTCTCCTGCCATGAACCTTGGTCTTCAATTTCTCCCCAAAGAGTGTCGATGGGATTCAAAGCGGGGCTTTGTGCAGGAGGCCATTCAATAACATTCATATTGGCCTTTTGGTGGTCGTTCTTCACCAGGAGTGACGGTGTTTTGGGTTGTTCTCATTTTGGAAGACCAAGCGGAGACCCGAACCCAGTTTTGCTGCTGACTGCGTGAGGTTTTCCTTCAACATCTCTATATACTTGTCGTTCTTCAGGATTCCCAGTTCCACATGCACTGATGCATCCTCACAGCATAATACTCCCACCACCACATTTCATTGTGGGGACCTTGTTCTTTCGTTTGTATGCCTCTCCCTTCTTTCTCCAAACATAAGTAGTGTCTGGTTGACCAAAGACCTTTCGTTTTCTTTCATCTGAGCAAAGGACATGCTTCTAGTATGCATAGTCTTTCTCTAGCTTGTTCTTTACATACTTCAGCCTGGTTTAAAGGTGTCTATTGCATAAGTGGAGTTTTTCTTGTTCTGCAGCTTGACAGACTAAAATTTCAGACTTAGCCAAGTCATTCACTCGTGTCTTGGCAGTGGTTCTGGGTTCTTTACACATCTCTTATTAACTTTCTTTCCAGTCTTTCAAATCTTTTCTTTCCAACCTCTGCCAGGCTTGTTTTGTACCATGTTACTTTGAATTTCTCAATCCAGTTCTTGACACTAGGAAAGGCTGTAATAACTCTGTATCCATCTCCTGCTTTGTATGCATCAATCATCATTAAGTTTAAAATATTTTATTTGGCTTTTGGCATTATACTTGCTGGGTCCTGAATATCCACCCTCTTACAGAGTCAGTGTTCACTTGTGACTTCAAATAGGTTCCATGGCTTCCAACATTTGGTGTCTCCAAACTGCTGGGAATTCTTTAAGAGGTCTAATAATTGTGACTTGTCATTTTTGTTTTTTGTGAAGTATTTTTGTGAAGTAACTTTTTCTATGTGAAAATATAAATATTAGAAGCATCCAAAACAAAAGTAGGATGCTCTTGAAAAAACTGATAAAAATGCAGTGCTCCACACACACACACACACACACACACACACACACACACACATACACACACACACACACACACACACACACACACACACACACACACACACACACACACACACACACACACACACAATAATAAATCCATATGTGCATGTACTGTATATCTTGCTGAGTGCACATTGAGAAATTGAAATGAACTTTGAGGAGAAAGTGTTTGGCATTTTTCCCATCATGCATTGCAGGGATTTAAAAGGGTGTAATTTTAGTTGTGCTGCGGTTAGAAGTTTTTAATAATATCCACTAAGTTCAGCGAGCAGGTTGTTTTATGTGTGACAATGTGTGTTGACTTGCACAATGAACTATACATTATCTTCAGCACACCCTAAAACAGAGCCCAGGATAAAAAATGTTTAATCGCCAGGGCGCATTATAAAGCGGTTGAGGCTCAACATCTTATCCAAAACAGCTGACTGTCATTGGTGTCGGCGGGAGTGTCTTTCAAAGCCCATTTTAAAACAGCTTTTTATCAATGTTGAGTAAAAGTAGCAGTATGTTTACGTTTAAATATACAATACATCCTTATAGTGTGTTCAAAGCCAGCAAGCCAGTGCCGTTTACCTTTGTACTACAGAAATATTTGCGCACCACCATGACAGATGAGAAAAAGCATTAATTCTCCATTCAAGTAATCTACACGCACACGCGGAGTAAATATTTTTGAAAGTATTCACCTTGGACAGGATTTTTTAAAAGTGTGTGTTTTTAAGGACAAAAGCATTTGTTTGCATGTGGACAGGACTCCAAAACGCAAAGAAAAGCACAAGTTTTTAAAGTATTCTGTTAAGACTGCTAAACTCTGAAGGTACTCTGGAGCAATAACTACCCAATTGAACCAAGGAATGTATTGTTCCATTGATGGATCAGACACATTTTCAAATTTAGCCTTTTGGCACCTTGTTAAAAAAGTGGTGCTGAAACATTGAACAGCTGGACATGTGCATTCAAAAAGTAGAAGAAGGTCAAGTTCAGCTGTAAATGTTATGTAGTGCATTTTAGCATCATTATATACCTCTGGAATGTTCTCTTCAATAATCTTGATGACAGCTTCCATGTGTGTCTTCCTATTTATGATGACTTCAACATTTTGGGATACCAAGTCTATCACAAACACAAAAAGAGAATGAACAAAATAGTGATTAAATGTATCAAACATTTGTTATTTGTCATGACGAGAGCGCCTCCACTGAATCGGTGTTAAATATTACATCACATTGGGGGAAAGAATTTCAGCGGCAGCTGGTTGCCGGACTTCAGTGCTCATCAAGGGTGATGGCTCAAATGCAGAGAATAATTTCGCCACACCTTGTGTGTGTGTGTGACAATTATTAACTTTAACTTAACTTTCCTCTGTGCTATTTGATATTTCCTTCTTGTTTTAATGTGTTTGCCTGTTGGTTCGGACCGCTTTGGGACTGTGCAAAGAGGGGTGGCAGTGTCCTGACTTGTGGACTTTTGGATCTGCCTCGGTTGTTTGCGCTGGAGATCAGCTGCTGGCTCTCTCCCACACCGAAGGCTGTGTGGAGAGATCGGAGGGTTCCAGTGGAGATGCGTAGTCCCCCTCTCTCCCGCAACAGCCATACATTGCTGTTGCGGGAGAGAGAGCAGAGGTTTGTGCCGTGTTTGTCATCGGTTGTCATGGGAGACGTACGCACTCTCTACGCCGAGATGGATGAGCATGGGGTGGACACTGTGGTCTCCCTGGGCAGATTCGGTCATCTGCGTAAACTGGAAATTTGCTGGGGCCTGGTGGGCAGCCTAAGACGGAGTCGGTCTTTTGGTCGCTTTGTTGGGTCTGTTCCTGTCTTTGGTTGTGCTGCCCCTACCCAAGCAGACAATGGCGTGGATCATCGCAGAGGCCACCGCCATGCACGTTGGTATTGAGAAAGCGTATTTGTTTCGTTGTTTCTTTATGCAATATGTATTTATTGTTCATTTATTTGTTGCATTATAATTTTGTTGTCGTATGTAAAAATGACGCTGCTGAAGTGTCAGCTATTTGCATCAGCACTTTGCTCTTTTAATGTTTATTACTCTGCCTTATTTTTTGGGGACTTTTTTCATCTGCACTGCAAGAACAATTTCCCCATTGTGAGATAAATAAAATGTATGAGAATGTGTACTTACCAGGGTCTGTGCGGATGTTGTTCAAGTCGAGAGCTTGTTGCGAGCCATCGAAACGTTTAGCCATACATTGCTGTAAGAGGGAAAAAATAAACACTTAAAAGACACCAAAATGTGTTCTTCTTGTGATAATAAAACAACAATAAGGTTCACAAAAGGCCTCGGCGATAAATCAATTTTATCGATAAATTCAAGTTTTTTTGTTGAGGACAGACAGACGCACGCAGTAACAGCACAACATGGCTAATGCAAACAAGATTGAGACGTTTTTTCCAAAGAACAAAATAGTGACGTTAGGTTTTGTGGAAACAGGTGTGGAGGAAATGACTACACGCTGCAAAGTTTGTTTAAAAAAGGCAGCAGTAAAAACAAACTAAATTAAGCCGAGTGGGGGTACTGCAACTCTTTACAAGGCAAACTAAAACAAACTCCAGCTAAAATGCAGCTTACTGTGGTGGAATTATTTACACAAGGTACCATCCATGTAGGATAAGAAGCACAGTGGAAAACAAATACTAAAGCAGTCAGTCTGCACGTCGCTTTAAGATTTGGTGCCCAAAAAGTGGAAAAGCCTACATTTAGCCCCTTGATAAACTATATTTTTATTTACAAAAGTATTTTATTCAAGACAAAAGTTTTGCCTCCCAAAGGAAGCTACATTTAATAACTTTTATTGACAATGTATATTGATCAACATTTGAGCAAAAGCGTCACAGTAAATATGCCAGAATTAGCTACAATCAGGCACATGAGCATCCTTTGAGGGAAAAAAAAGAGAACCATTTTTCTATCGCCACAAAGTGCTGCCGTTTATATTTGTCACATCAAAAATATACCTTTTCGCTACCTACTAATAGATGCTCTAAAATTACAACTGGTTCCAGAACTAACAGTGTTGGGATTGTAATCATCCAAATATGATTAGCAGTAGGGCTGGGCGATATATCGAATATGCTCGATATTCCCCGGGTTTGTGTATGTGCGATATAGAAAATGACTATATGGTGATATTGGAGTATACGTTCTCACGCAGTTGCTTTTAGCTGCGTGCATTACACTACAGGCTTTTCTCACACTTTCTTGTCTCTCCTTCTCACAGAGACATAAAACAAGCGTACCTTCTTACATACGTCACATACTGTCGCGCGTGCAACGTTATACGCCCTCGCGGAGCAGAGGTAGCGGCATGGTAACGCTAGCTGTGATGCTAGCGGAACCATACGAGTGGTAATACGAGAGAAAGAAGGTGTGAATCTGGTAACATATGAAGGAAGAATTAATTCCCAAGATAACAGCAGGGGGTTCATCGTCTGGCGGTGGTTTGGTTTCAAGCGGGAAGATGTTGAACAGACAACTGTAATATGTCAAGTATGCGGCAAAAAGTAGCAGCACTGCTAATTTGTAGTTTTGAAAAGTCACCCGCTAGAGAATGAGGAGTGCTTGACACTCTGCATGTCAACATCTCCGTTCGGTGACACACCCACAAAATGCCCAAGCAACCATTTCCAGATCAACACCGTATGAAACAAATGGTCAACAACAGAAGGAGATAACGTCCGCAGTAACCTACCACATAGTGAAGGACATACACTATTTGATTTCCTATTATGCAGCTCATTTTTATTTGACACTTATTGAAATATCTTGTGTGACATCATGCACAAAAGTGCACTTTATTTGTTTTAAACTATTGTAGTGGCGTTCTGTGCAAAAAGTGCACTTTAATTTAGTTCTTTTGATATGTCATCTTAGTGACATCATGCACAAAAGTGCACTCATAGCTTGTTTTAAAATGTCTCTGACAATCTTGCACTTTCTGTTTTGGAAATGACATGAATGTTTGTGCCACTGCTTAGTAACTGTTTAATAAATACACTTTTGCTAAATTGACTTAGTTGTGATTTCCCTCTCTGCATTAAAGTGTAAAATGAGCATATATTAATGCAGTATGAAGAAGAATGTTTTAATGTAGACATACAGAATCATCATACTGCTGTGATTATATGCATCAAGGCTAAGGCAAAATATGGAGATATATACCGTGTATCGTGATATGGCCTAAAAATATTGAGATATTAATAAAGGGCCATATCGCCAAGCCCTAATTAGCAGCAAAGTAGAAAGCCACAACACAACGTGGCACTTGAGAGCGAATGCAGGCGAATAAGTAAGCTAGCTGGATGATTCCAACTAGCAAGCTTGTTTCGACGCCCTGATCGTCTCCCAGTCCTGCAGCTCAGTGCAGCGTTTAGGCAAGAAGAACAGCGAGTACCTGCGGCTGAAGTGAGCGTTCAACTAATTTAGTTTGGATCTTATTTTTTTGCTATTTCATTAAAAAAAAAACAGGGTAGGTTTTGACGCAAGAATGAATGCTTAAAACCACAGATTTCCACGTACACTGGACATCCCACATCGTGTACAATAGCTACATTTCATCCGTTAAGTTTTTTGAAAATCATTTTATACAAAGTCCAATGTATATCTGTTCTAAAAAGAACTCACTTAATAAAACATTTAATTTTGCTGAGTGTAAGATGCAGTATCTTTTCAAACTACTAGTTTTTGATCAAATAAAAGCGATTTGATTTGAATTTGTTCTGTCATTTGTATTCATTGTTTTCTTTGAAAAACAGGGGGGGGAATTGTAAATCAAATTTTTCTGAAAAATGTTGGAAATTAGATTTTTTAGGCCATATCCCCTAGGCCTAGTTCACATGGTTAATATGAGTTCCTTTAAAAAGATCACTGAATTTTGAAAGGACGTTTGACTTACTTTCAGATGTTCCATGTCTTCAGGCTTCAGGTCAGATAAGAGGAAGTTAGGTGGATTGCTGGTATTGACATGAACTTCCACCTTCAGGAAATGGTTATCATATTAGTAAATGGAGACCATGTTTACAAATTCAACAAAAGTCTAGGTAATCACTCCGACTTTCTGTAAGTCAAAACAGTCAAATAACTTACCTTATAACCATTTGTGTCTGTGATTTTGTGTGAGCATTTATGCAAAGCAGTGGCTGCAGTGGAATCGTCGAGATAGAAATGAGCTCTGCTATGGTCAACGTGGTACTAGAGAGCAAAACATAAGACATAAAAACAAATTAAAACATTTCTTTATTAGACTAGGAACCTTACATTGACTAATAGTTAATATATCTAGTAGTTGCATGTTTCTTTTTTTCTTGCATTGAACAAAGAGCACAGTCCACCAAGTCAAATTCCTTGTGTGTTAATTTAGCCTCTAAAGGCTTAGTGGCCACATGTGTGGACAGCACCTTTTAGCTCTTATTTCCAAAATTGTGTACACTACTGAATTGGGGTCTTATGGCCGCTTATGTGGACACTTATACTGCCATCTGGTGGTGTCAGAAGAGTATAACATACAATGGAATTTGGAAAAAAAAAGTGTAAAAATAAGAATTAGCATGTCACTAAACATGAAGTACACATTTGCGTACTTGTGGACTAAGTACATCATATCAAAAGATGATTCTTAGTTTTTATTCTAATTAGGGTCCAATAAGCCCAAATAGCAAAGAGAAATTAAAAAAGCATGTAAACAAACAGCTTGGGCCTTAAGAGGTTTTATACATACTTGGCTAATAAATCTGATTCTGATTCACAAAATGCAGACAATACGTTTCTGAGCCTCACCTGAATGGGTGTGTAGCGTACTGAGCAGATGTTCTGAAGTGCCGTTAATAACCATTTCTTGTCATATTTTTTGCCATGTGGGATCTATCAAACATAAGTAGCACAAACATGAAGACAATGTGCAAAAACAGAACAAAAAGGTTCAGATAGTTCTGTAGTGACGTAATACGTACGGTTACTTTGTACCAGCCTGAACGGTTTGCGCCACCACCAATGCCTCCTCCACCCCTGTTCCCTCTAAAGCCTCCTCTCCCACCTTTGCCTTGTCGCCTGTCTCTTTCAAAGCGCCCATCTCCTTTTCGAAAAGCCCTTCCGTAGGGGTTACTGTTGAGAAAAAAAAGAGACAACGCAATTACCGTAGTTAAAACATTTATAATTGTGTTGATTTTACATCTTTTAAAATGTCAAGAATTCCTCTAATGCTGGAAGATGGGAAAACCTTATTACACATGGTACGTTTATATAAAAAAAACAATCCTCCCAACTGCTCTGCTGTTGATCTCTCCGTCTGACCACATGATTGTTTCATTTCAGTCTGTCACTATCCAAAATGATGTCACTAGTCATGTCTTATATCTTTCCACAACATCAAACACAACCTAGCAGATCTCTAAAAAGTCTATAATAATAATACATTTTATTTATAGTGTAATGGCCATAGGGGTCCATCGATGTGTATATATATATAATAAATATTGCCAGTCACAATTAACTTGTGCCCAGCTGGGAAAACAAGTACGGTATATATATACTTATGTCATCCATTTACCTAATATTATGAACTGTTACAGGCGTATTCAATAATCATGCTAATATTAAAAATTTAACGTAATAGAATGTGGGGATATAAAAGGCATCCGGTGCTATCAGACCGGGCAGAAGCGGAAATTGACGTCACACACCACCTGGAGCACCTGTCAGCCACAGCGTTTTGCTACGGAGCCACTGCATGTAAGGATCCTCATATTTTTGACCGTTTTTGTGGACTTACCATTGGCCTGTGGAGAACTGGGACGAACAGAGACTCTTACCAGGAGGACTTTGAGTTGGATGCGCGGTGCCGTGAATACGCTACGGCTTTCAAACATTTGATCGCTTGCCCGTACGCGCATGCCGCCATGTGCATGTCACGTACGTAACTTTAGGGACTTTGGGGAAATATATGTGCTGTATTAACTTTGGGGAGGTGAACTTCACTTTGAGCTGTGGGATTGAGTGTGTTCTGCAGGTGTTTGAGTTGTGTTGGCAGGTTATATGGACGGGAGGGGGGAGGTGTTTGTTATGCGGGATTAATTTGTGGCATATTAAATATAAGCCCGGTTGTGTTGTGGCTAATAGTTATATATGTCTTGTGTTTATTTATTGTTTTAGTCATTCCCAGCTGAATATCAGGTCCCACCCGTGACTGCTTCATTTACGTAGTGGCAACGACACCCGGAGAACTTGGTGCGTTTGTTACAATAGAACACTTTCCAAAAATTCAGAGATGCTTTACAGGGTCAAAAACCATAGCACAAGAAAAACTTAAATTTGAGGGGGGAGTTGGGGCTGTCACGACTTCAGCTGGAGCAGATTTCCAAAAGAACAGATGCACCATGCCCATATCTGCAATCTGCAATACAAAGACCACTCTCCTCAGCCAAATCTAAATATTTGTCTGATAAAATCACTTCCGGGAACACCAGGGTCCTGTTCCTACTCATCCACTACTCAGCCATTCAGTTCAGTCAATGCAGTAAAAATCCCATTCATCCCCCCTTTCTTCTGGTGTTCCCCAGGGCCGTCCTTGTCCCTATAGTCTACGTCGTCCTCCACTTGAGTCAGATTTTCTGTTGATATAACATCCATTTCCACTGTTACGTGGATGACACCCAGATGTATGTTTTTTTCCCCAAACACTCTTCCACTTTCTCGCCGTCCTCCCTCTGTGCTTGTTTACAGCAAATCAAATCATGGTTCACTTCTAATTTTCTCAAATTGAACCAGGCACCCTTTTAGGAAAAAAAAAAAAAAAAAAACAGGAACATTTTTATCGACATGAAGTGCAAGCTCAAAGAAAAGGTTGAAAATCAAGACTAAATAAATTTCATGCAATTGAGTGCATCTTTACACGATATTCAGGGTTTCTACAGGTATTAGCAAATCTAATGTAATGTTTCAATGCAATTTTTAATACCCCTTAAAAAAATGGTCTAACTGTACATGATTATTATATATAGTCAAAAGCTTACAATTGTCTGTATACACACAATATGTATTTTTAAATAGTATTACCTCAATAAATACACTACTACCACAGATAAATTAGCCTATGTGCTTACTGTATGCAATAATAGGATTTCACTACTAAACATTTCATATTGATCTCCTTCGGCCTTCGGGGCCACTTTACCCACATAACACTCCTAAGATGATCCTTGTATAGTTGTGCAAGTGTCTGTGGGATTTCAGCATCTTTTTACAAAGACTTATCCCGGATTTTGGACTTTTACAGTATCATTCCATTCACTTCAACCACAATGTTTACAAACGCTTCCCTCCTTGATGGCTCCACATGGCCCTGAACACTTTAGAATTTTCCATCCACCGGCTTCAATCTGGAGCCACAAATCGCTGAACTTGCAAGTAATTCGGCTTTGCTGTGGGCTTTCGTTCAGTTTTCTCCACCGCTATGCTAAGCTGTAACACCACACAGCTGCGCATGCAAAGGACATTTTATGTAGTGCCCGATCGATTCTGACCGAGCACCACTATAGTATATAGTTCCTTTTTGTAGTTAGGTTATAGCGTATTTAAAAGCAAGACTGAAGTGTGCATGTTTTAAATAAAAGTTACGTAATTAGTTTTTTTTTGGACCTTTCCAAAACGTACTTAAGACCGTTTGTGAAAACTTTATAGACATTTTAAGGCCTTAAATTCATTCAAATTGTTGGATTTAAAAATAATTGTAAATACTTTAATACCCTGGTTACTACATTACATATATACCCAGAGTATGTATATAAAACCCTTATTGGAAGTGTTTGGATGTTTTTAGAGCGATTTATAGTTGGACTGGGCGATTATGTGATCGTGATTCATTTGAGTTTGATCACGGTGATCAGCTGGTAGCATATTTCCTCGAGCAAACATGGCGGATATGTCTGTTAATAGTTATCGCAGTAGTAAACCCTAGGGAAGCAACAATGCTTGGTATAATCCTGCAAGGAACAATCCACCTGAATTCCCTGTGATTCTGTGTTTTTGTACATTTGCGTGTGTGTGTCGGTGTGTGCGCGCGACCTCATGTTCCACCGTCACAAAAGTGAGGCTCGTCACGATCTAATGAATGTTCTAACAGCGTTGTGCCTCTTCCCTTTACACAGCTGGAAGCGCAGTCCAAAAGCACAAAATAAATAAATATGACTAACAATAGCATAGAAGTTGAAAGTCAACATTGAGAAAGAGTAACAACTTTACTTTCACTATCTGCTGCAGCTCACCAGTAATCCTGCCCTGAATGTGGACTTGCAGGCACTTAGAACATCTACCGGTATATGGAAAAACGCTATACAGTACAAGTATAAACCATTTATTGTATTGGTCCCGACTAAGAGAATCAACACACTCCTACTTTCATCCGATCAAAATGAAACTGCACTTTGGTGTATTTTCATTCCATATAATATACAGAATTTGGGTTTTAAAATCTTCACAATCTGGGTCACCGCTTGTGTACCAAAGCACTGATGTATACAAGTAATTAAAGAATAAAAATAACAACTTACCATTTGAAAGTGTTGTTTAGTAAATGTTAACTTGAAATAAGTACAATCTCAATTATACTTTGTTTAATGCAGAATACTTGTGATGACAAACAAAAAACAAAATAACACAGGCAACTTTGCCCCACGGACGGTAGCGTGGGTTCCTGTATCGTTACAACTCTGGTAAGCACAAGAACAAAATGACAGTTGTCAGCTGTTAGCATCTATTACCTGAATTAAACAAGTTGTAAATGTTTGTTACAAGATACAGCAGTAGTAAACAGTAGGAATATGGTACACTGTATAATCCTGCACAGGAGAATACATTTTAATAATATACTTATATTTTTTTCCCAATCGTGATATTAATCGAGATCAGATGATATGAAAAAATTAATTGTGATAATTTTAGAACCAAACCTAGAACTAACATGAAGAGAACATTAGCATCAATGCTGCATTTTAAAACTGGCGGTATTACTATATATAACATATGTAAAAAATATCTATGCTTGGACGTTTGTCCATCGATTCATTAATTGCCCACAATCTAATGGAGATGTATTGGAGAATCAAATAGTCCCCAGCTTTACAGTACAGCAACCCCGAGAGCATTTTAGGGATGTAATGATAAATGGCAAAATGATAGACTGCGATAAAACTTAAGATGGTTAGTATCACCGTTTTTAATTAAATTTATTGCAAAACCGTGATTGATAACCGCACTTTGATAAACAGACTGGTGACACTCCTCTTTTACTGGCAAACCAGCACGCACAAACTCAACCTTTCCCATTAAAAACGACTTACCCCCAACTAAACTTGCACACACATATTGCTGAGTAACCAAGGTATTCAATTGTGCATATTGAACCCATAGGCTGTGCTCTCTTGGCACAGAATAACCAATCAGTAACAGTAAAACCTCTACAAATGAGAACGGAAGATGATAAACATAACATGGCTCTTAAAAAGCCAGAACAATATTTAATGTTTCTTATGCCAAAAAATTTAATCTATGTAATTTATTAAATACAACTTAGTATAAAAATTTCAGAGCACATTCAACAATACTGTGATATTAATGATAACCGAGGTACAAAATGTTCATATTATTACATCCCTAGTACCTTGAAAGCCACCATACAAAAGAAATGTATTATTAGAATTAAATTGATAAAAAAGATACACTGCCCAATCCTAAATCAAACCTAACATAAATAAGCCGCACTTACAATCTGTTTTGGGTGTTGTCCTGAGTGGTCTCATTCATCGTTACATCTCCATCAGGATCGTCTAGCCTGGACCGTGGTCCAGGACCACCGAAGCCTCCGCCTTGGCCCCCACGTTGGCGGTCTCTGCGGGAGCGGTCATACGACCGACCCTTATTGGAGCCTTTACCTTTTCGGCTGCGAAAAGTTGGTGCGGTTCGATCATCGTGTTCTGAAAGACAATGTAAATCAAGTTAGCATTATAATCTCAAAAATCACCCATGAATCAAGTTCTTATAGTTACAGTCGTGGTCAGAAGTGTACATACACTTGTAAAGAACAATTTCATGGCTGTCTTGAGTTCCCAATCATTTCTACAACTCTTATTTTTTTGTGATAGAGTGATTGGAGCACAGTTTCGTTCTTTTATGAATTTATTATGAGTCTACTGAAAATGTGAGCAAATCTGCTGAGTCAAAAGTATACATACAGCAATGTTAATATTTGCTTACATGTCCCTTGACAAGTTTCACTGCAATAAGGCACTTTTGGTAGCCATCCACAAGCTTCTGCTTGAAGTTTTGACCACTCCTCTTGACAAAATTGGTGCAGTTCAGCTATATTTGTTGGTTTTCTGACATGGACTTGTTTCTTCAGCATTGTCCACACGTTTAAGTCAGGACTTTGGGAAGGCCATTCTAAAACCTTAATTCTAGCCTGATTTAGCCATTCCTTAACCACTTTTGACGTGTGTTTGGGGTCATTGTTCTGTTGGATCACCCAACTGCGCCCAAGACCCAAACTCCGGGCTGATGATTTTAGGTTGTCCTGAAGAATTTGGAGGTAATCCTCCTTTTCATTGTCCCATTTACTCTCTGTAAGGCACCAGTTCCAATGGCAGCAAAACAGGCCCAGAGCATAATACTACCACCACCATGCTTGACGGTAGGCAGAGCATAATACTACCACCACCATGCTTGACGGTAGGAATGGTGTTCCTGGGATTAAAGGCCTCACCTTTTCTCCTCCAAACATATTGCTGGGTATTGTGGCCAAACAGCTAAATTTTTGTTTCATCTGACCACAGAACTTTCCTCCAGAAGGTCTTATCTTTGTCCATGTGATGTCAGATGAAACAAAATTGAGCTGTTTGGCTTAGATTAATTATAAGATACACTTTATTTGCAATTATTACATTTGTCTGAATAATTTGATTACATACTATTTTATACTGCTTTAATACAGCGAAAATTACGTAACTGTTCAATTGCATATATGGCGGAAGGAGCTGTGTGGTAATATGGTTTGGACACAATGTATTATGGGTAATGGCAGTCAGGTATGGTGGAATCGAGCCACAGATTTTTGACCTTACTCTTACTTTTTCTAACTCTTTCTGACTGTAACAAACTCGCTTTATTTTGCCATTCATTTGTTCCCACATCTTTTATTGTTTTACGTTTTTGAAGGATTAAGTCGACAAGTAAACGATACAAAACGAAGAAGAGCGTCTGGAGTTTTGTTTGTTGTTGCCGCAGCAGGAGAAAGTAGAGGAGCGTCAAGCTAAGGCTTCATTAGGAAACTACAATTAAGATTTGCTCACATTTTCAGTAGACCCATAATAAATTCATAAAAGAAGCAAACTTCATGAATATTTTTTGTGACCAACAAGTATGTGCTCCAATCACTATCACAAAAAAATAAGAGTTGTAGAAATGCTTGGAAAATCAAGACAGCCATGACATTATGTTCTTTACAAGTGTATGTACACTTTTGACCACGACTGCATGTATACCCAACAAAGTTAAATTGTTTATATAAAAAAAAACCACCAATCCAGAAAAAGTACTGGATTGTCACGAGAGAGTTAAGTTTAAACATGGTAGCATTTTTTGTTTCACGCAGGTTTAAATCTGGGTGAAGTCATAAATGTGAAAAAGTCTGAGCAGAACGTTGAGAGTCAGAGAGTGACTGTGTAAACCAGTGTTTTTCAACCACTGTGACGCGGCACACTAGTGTACCGTGAGATATTGTCTGGTGTGCCGTGGGAGATGATGTAATTACACCTAATTGGGTTAAAAATATATTTTGCAAACCAGTAATTATAATCCGCAAATGTGCCATTGTTGAGTGTCTGTGCTGTCTAGAGATCGACAGAGTAACCGTGTAATACTACTCCATATCAGTAGGTGGCAGCAGGTAGCTTATTGCTTTGTAGATGTCGTGATCACAATATGCGGACGACAGCGAGAGGCAGTGTGCAGGTAAAAAGATATCTAATGCTTAAACCAAAAATAAACAAAAGGCAAGTGCCGCTAAGAAAAGGCATTGAATCTTAGGGATGGCTATGCAAAACGAAGCTAAAACTGAGCTGGCTGCTAAGTAAACAAAAACAGAATGCTGCACGACAGCAAAGACTTACAGCGTGTGGAGCAGCAGACGGCGTCCACAAAGTACATCCGTACATGACATGACAACAACAAAATAGGAGCGCAAGACAAGAACTAAAACACTACACACAGGAAAACAGCAAAAAAGTCAAAATAAGTCAGGGCGTGATGTGACAGGTGGTGACATTGATTGATTGAGACTTTTATTAGTAGATTGCACAGTACATATTCCATACAATTGACCACTAAATGGTAACACCCGAAAAAGTTTTTCAACTTGTTTAAGTCGGGGTCCACGTTAATCAATTCATGGTATAAATATATACTATCAGCATAATACAGTCATCACACAAGTTAATCATCAGAGTATATACATTGAATTATTTACAATCCGGGGGATGGGATGTGGAGTGGGTTGGTGCGCGGGGGTTAGGTTTGGTTGATATCAGCACTTCAGTCATCAACAATTAAATAATCTGAGAAATGGACATTGTAACAGTGTAGGTCTGACTTCGTAGGATATATACAGCGAGCAGTGAACATAGTGAGCTCAGAAAGCATAAGAACAGGTATATACATTTGATTAATTACAATCCGGGGAGGAGAGATGGGGTGGGGGGAAGGTGTTAATCTAGGGTAGTAGCTGCCTGCAGGTGTTCTTTTAGTGCGGTTTTGAATGAGGGTAGAGATGCACTTTCTTTCACACCTGTTGGGAGTGCAGTCCATATTGATGTGGCATAGAAGAAGAATGAGTCAACCCTTTGTTAGATCGGAATCTGGGTTTGACGTGGTTTGTGGAGCTCCCCCTGGTGTTGTGGTCATGGTGGTCATTTATGTTAAGGAAGTAAATTGACATGTACTTTGGTATCAGGGAGGTGTAGCGGATTTTATAGACTTGGCCCAGTGCAAGTTGTTTTACTCTGTCCTCCACCCTGAGCCAGCCCACTTTGGAGAAGTGGGTAGGAGTGAGGTGTGATCTGGGGTGGAGGTCTGGAAGTAACCTGACTAGATTGTTCTGGGATGTTTGGAGTCTATATTTGAGGGTTTTGGAGGTGCTGGGGTACCAGGAGGTGCATGCGTAATCGAAAAAGAGTTGAATGAGAGTTCCCGCTAGAATCTTCATGGTGCTTTTGTTGACCAGAGAGGAGATTCTGTGGAGAAATCTTGTTCGTTGGTTGACCTTTTTGATTACCTTGGTTGCCATTTTATCACAGGAAAGATTAGCCTCTAGAATGGATCCTAGGTAGGTGACCTCATCTTTCCTGGTGATAACAATGTCACCCACTTTAATAGTGAAGTCATTGACTTTCTTAAAGGGGAACATTATCACCAGACCTATGTAAGCGTCAATATATACCTTGATGTAGCAGAAAAAAAGACCATATATTTTTTAAACCGATTTCCGAACTCTAAATGGGTGAATTTTGGCGAATTAAACGCCTTTCTATTATTCGCTCTCGGAGCGATGACGTCACAATGTGACGTCACATCGGGAAGCAATTCGCCATTTTCTCACTTTCGTCGGTGTGTTGTCGGAGGGTGTAATAGGGACGGATTCAAGTTGCACCAGTGGCCCAAAGATGCAAAAGTGGCAAGAAATTTGACGAAATTTGTTCAAAATACGAGGGTGTGGGGAAAGCCGACAAAATGGTCAGTCGTTTGTTCCGCACTTTACCGACGAAAGCTATGCTACGACAGAGATGGCAAGAATGTGTGGATATCCTGCGACACTCAAAGCAGATGCATTTCCAACGATAAAGACCCTACCTTCCCTGGCCTGCTGACATCAACTCCAAAACTGGACAGATCAGCTTTCAGGAAAAGAGAGCGGATGAGGGTATGTCTACAGAATATATTAATTGATGAAAACTTTATTCATTACTCGCGGTTTTACGTAAATTATTATACATAAACTGTGTTTACCAATAATTTAGCTTAAAATCATTTATTTTTTTCAATCATTCGAGTACATTCGGGTAGTCTTGTGTAATGCAGTATTTTGTGTCTATTTAGGTATGGTTAAACTGAGTGCTGAAATCGTGGAAAAATATATGTTCTTAGCGCGCCTGAAATTGGCTGTCTGCACTCTCAAAGTGCATGTTGTTGCCAAATGTATTTCATATGCTGTAAACCTAGTTCATAGTTGTTAGTTTCCTTTAATGCCCAACAAACACATACCAATCGTTGGTTAGAAGGCGATCGCCGAATTAGTCCTCGCTTTCTCCCGTGTCGCTGGCTGTCGTGTCGTTTTCGTTTGCATACGGTTCAAACCAATGTGGCTCAATAGCTTCAGTTTCTTCTTCAATTTCATTTTCGCTACCTGCCTCCACACTACAACCATCCGTTTCAACACATGCGTAATCTGTTGAATCGCTTATGCCGCTGAAATCCGAGTCTGAAACCGAGCTAATGTCGCTATAGCTTGCTGTTTTATCTGCCATGTTTGTTTGTAATGGTATCACTGTGTGACGTCACAGAAAAATGGACGGGTGTATATAACGATGGTTAAAATCAGGCACTTTGAAGCTTTTTATAGGGATATTGCGTGATGGGTAAAATTTTGAAAAAAACTTTGAAAAATAAAATAAGCCACTGGGAACTGATTTTTAATGGTTTTAACCCTTCTGAAATTGTGATAATGTTCCCCTTTAAGGTTGATTTGGGACCCAAATAGGATGGATTCCGTTTAACCTAAGTGTATGGATAGCTTGTTGTCAGCGAGACAGTTGCAAATACTTAAGAGTTCGGCACTGAAGTACGCCTACTTTGAGACAAGAGCTATAGTGATGCATGCTTGGTTATGGTTAGAATTCATATCCAACAATTGCGAGGACAACTTTTTACTGTCAATATCGGCTGCTGAGTTTAATTTTTTATGTTTTATGGACGGCGTGGCGCAGTGGAGGAGTGGCCGTGCGCGACCCGAGGGTCCCTGGTTCAACCTCGTCATGTCCGTTGTGTCCTGAGCAAGACACTTCACCCTTGCTCCTGATGGGTGCTGGTTAGCGCCTTGCATGGCAGCTCCCTACATCAGTGTGTGAATGTGTGTGTGAATGGGTAAATGTGGAAGTAGTGTCAAAGCGCTTTGAATACCTTGAAGGTAGAAAAGCGCTATACAAGTACAACCCATTTATCAATTATTTATTTCTGCTGGTGGTGTGCCTCGAGATTTTTTCAATGAAAAAAATGTGCCTTGGCTCAGAAAAGGTTGAAAAACACTGGTGTAAACTAATGTGTAGAAATAAACATCTGTATGAATATTCGCCTGACAAAGGACGTGTTATTACAGTGTGCAATGTGGCTAGGTGACGTTCGTCAGACGGGTGATTATACAACAACGACGTAACTTCAGCGTTGAAATAATAAGAGCTGATGGAGCATAGAGTCAAAAAGAAACATTTTTACCTCCTGGAGTCATGAAAGCAGTGCATGTAACTTCTCTTGTCAGCATAGAGCCTGATCAAAGAAGGTGCCAGAGGAGAAGTAGTGTAAGGTTAATGCAGCACATAACAATGTTACTCACCAAAGTAATGACTCCCTTCCGACATATTTTGGCGAGAGCGTCGGTTAGTAAGATAAACAGTCGAAGGGTACACAGTTACACCGTTGATGGATAAGCAACTGAAAAGCCAGACGCCACAAAGAAAAAGTGGGCCGTTGCCTCGCTAACCACGTAGCTTGACTTAGCTCGCTAACTAGCTACAGCTCGAAGCCGGAAGTGAGGACATTCCTTTTCCGGTTCACGAAAATGGCGGATTCTATTCAAACACGAGTCGTCTTAAAAACACGACGCAATACATCGGGCATTGACACTGTAAACATGTTTGTAATACATTTCTGCACAATAATAAACAGTACGGACTTTGCGCGCATCGTAAACGAATGGGCCAAAAACTTCGAACAGCGTCATTATTTATTTGGCTGCGCATGCGCTGTATTCAAATACGGCGCATGGTATTAAATAATCATTAAAATTAGCAAACATGTTTATTAATTAAACAGAGGCGCTTCATGTTATCTAGACGTGGATTTAATAGCTTTACGACAATAATTATATTCATCCATGAGAGCATTTTTGTTGTAAATTGTGAGGTGTGTTTTTACAAGTGATGACAGATGTGAACAAGAGCATGTATTGTCTTTGTGTGATGTTGTAAATGAGGCGTGGTTGTATGTATATTAAGTATGTGTCAATGAAAGGGCATTTTGACTTTTCTTAATTTGATTACATGCTATAGTATGATTTTATTGTCATCATTTTTGTATCCCTTTAATTTAGGTAGCCAGGGACTGCAGACGGAAAATTGCTATTTAGCTTTAATCTGGTACAGAACATATCTGTCTTTGAGCTTAATGTTTCTGTGCATTGTCCCTTCATATAGAGACTAAACTAAAGTAATATTTAAAAAATTATTAAATAAAATGGACGCCCAACTTCCTCTGATTTAGTGCTCTTGTCACCTGCAGGTTGGGCCGGGGACACCTTTCCGATGGCTGTCCAGCAACTGAAAAATCCAGACTGCTGCTAACCATAGACATCTTATAAGTAGACGCAGCGTCGAGATATTGGCCGGCCATTTTGAAGTGGTGACGAGGAGCCGGCGAGCAGCCTAAACTGACAGTTGACAGGTAGAAAACAAAGATGCTAGAAAACAAAGATGCTAAACTGACAGTCGACAGGTAGAAAACAAAGATGCTAAACTGACAGTCGACAGGAAGAAAACAAAGATGCTAAACTGACAGTTGACAGGTAGAAAACAAAGATGCTAAACTGACAGTTGACAGGTAGAAAACAAAGATGCTAAACTGACAGTTGACAGGTAGAAAACAAAGATGCTAAACTGACAGTTGACAGGTAGAAAACAAAGATGCTAAACTGACAGTCGACAGGTAGAAAACAAAGATGCTAAACTGACAGTCGACAGGAAGAAAACAAAGATGCTAAACTGACAGTCGACAGGAAGAAAACAAAGATGCTAAACTGACAGTTGACAGGTAGAAAACAAAGATGGTGTTCAGCGTTTTCCTGCTCAAATGAGCGGACTGTTGAAAATAGGAATCAGGGGATTACTTTTCACAAGTAAGATTTAACATTGACATACTATTGGTTGTATTTTGTGAAAAGAATATTACCAGAGTTAAGAAGGAGCAAAGGTCTTCAATAGTACCGTACTGAAATCGAAGCCGCTAGCAAACAAGAGTATGACCGTAATAGAATTGCTTGTCATTTACATTAATTACATTTATAAATGTCATACTTGATTAACATACAGTTGAAATAAATGATTGTGACAACTAAAACTAAATTCACCAGCCGCCACTGACTATGATACATTCTCATTTTAGGCAAAGTATAAGACAATACTTTCTTAACAGTATAATTGTAACCAGGAATAAGTCTTCAAGTAACAATATTCAAATACTAACATTGTTGGGTAAGACAGAATTTGGTTTTATTCTGAATCCAGTGAAACAGATTGGTGGTTTTAGCTGATATAAAGACTTTCAGGTGTTTATATATGTTTATGTTTAAGTATTTGGCAGACGCTTTTATCCAAAGCGACATACATAAAAAATACATATAACTCAATCAGTGTAAGCATCATCATTTAAGGGAAGAATGTAAAACAAAATATCAATACAAAGTGTCAAGACAGAATAAACTCTGCTGCTGCAGCATCAGAGGGACAGTCTATAACGGGTCACCAACCTTTTTGAAACCAAGAGCTACTTATTGGGTACTGATTAATGCGAAGGGCTACCAGTTTCCATCCATTCATTTTCTACCGCTAATTCCCTTTGGGGTCGCGGGGGGCACTGGAGCCTATCTCAGCTACAATCGGGCGGAAGGTGGGGTACACCCTGGACAAGTCGCCACCTCATCGCAAGGGCTACCGGTTTGATACACACTTAAATAAATTGCCAGAAATAGCCAATTAGCTCAATTTACCTTTAACTATGTTATTATTAATAATTAATGATATTTATCTTTGTGGAAACACTGATCTCACAATAAATATATATAGAAACAGATAAATATCAATATGCAACACTTTATTTTTATATTTTCTCTAAGTGCACATTTTTCAAATTGGACATTTTCAAATGATCACTTCTAAGACAGTCTTGTGAAATCACAATATCCCATTTTAACTAGCTAGCCACTAACATTTTTTAACAAATCATGAATTACTTTGCACCATGTTTGTACAAATAATAACTCATGTAAAATACAAAAGTCAACTCTCAAATTTTTAAATAAATCATGTCACACTTTGAACTGGACACCAAATCTGTTATCTGTTTCTTTGTCAGTTAGTGAACACCAAGTCTTTAAAATATTTTCTTGGATTTTCAAATTCTATTTGAGTTTTGTCTCTCTTAGAATTACAAATGTCGAGCAAAGCGAGACCAGCTTGCTAGTAAATAAAGAAAATTAAAAAAAATAGAGGCAGCTCACTGGTAAGTGCTGCTATTTGAGCTATTTTTAGAACAGGCCAGCGGGCTACTCATCTGGTCCTTACGGGCTACCTGGTGCCCGCGGGCACCGTGTTGGTGACCCCTGGTCTATAAGATATATATATATATATATATATATATATATATATATATATATATATAATGTATTCATACAATGTTTATGTAGGATATACGCATGTATATATATAACCTAATCATATTGTTTCTTCAATTTAAAAATAGCTGACCGTTTTTTCCCCCCTTCTCTGGGATTATATTCCCAGTTTTGATCTCGGACATCTGGTCACTTACAGCATATAAGAATATTCTATTACTGTTAATAATAAAACATGTGTCCTTTATCATAGACGCGTATGACAAAAAAGCGTGTGAAAATCAGCGGTATTCAGTGAGGTAAAATGAATTAAATGCGCTGACAGTTCATTGCTCCTGCCAAATGAATTGCAGTGAGTGGAGCGGATCACCACTCCAAGATGGCGGCCCCGCGTCTCGTCGACGCCAGTAGGCAGTAGCGCTCGATGCTGCGTATCCTTAAAAGATGTCTATGGTGTCAACAGTTTTCTAAAAAAACAGGACGCAATACATCGGGCATTGACACTGTATACATGTATGTAATACATTTCTGCACAATAATAAACGGACTTTGCGCTCATAGTAACTGAATGGCCCAAAAAAGTTTGAACTATTATTCGCCATTATTCATTTGGCTGCGCATGCGCTGTATTCAATTACGGCGCCTGGTATTCAATTATAATCATTAAAATGAGCAAACGTGTCAATAAATGAAACAGAGGAGCTTCATGTTATCTAGACGTGGATTCAATAGCTTTGATAATATTTTGAGAACTAATTAAATAAAATGGATGCCCAACTTACTCTGATTTAGTGCTCTTGTCACCTGCAGGTTGGGGCCACCTTTCCAATGGCTGTCCATGCCGTAAGGCACATATATGCCTGTGTGGTAGTCCTACATCGTCAAGACAAGAACACATATATGCTTGTGTGGTCGTCCTACATTGTCGAGACAAGAACACATAACAGGGATATCGTGCACAAAAAAACGTGCTATTGACAATGCATTGCTTCATTTAGTTAGCTTAGCTCACGCTAGCTCATTATGCTAGCGATACATCATTTTTGGTTTCACCCGACAACATTTGACACAGCCTCCACCAAGTACTTTTAATATACTGTGACGTCTGTGACGCGACGGCGCGATTAAGCGAAGACAAAGCCCTTTTATAACAACTCACGTCCATGTCTTGTTACGGGGTCCCGCCTTTCTGTTTGCCGCGAACCGGAGTTCAAAATGGCGCCTCCTGTGACGTCACCGTTGACGTCATTGTGCGCGGTTTCCAGTGTGGAGCAACACAACACTGCCTGTCGATTCATCCTGGACAATATTCATGACACATTTGTGCTTTGTTTTAAAGATGTGCTGTTTGGATTTACACTAGGGATGTCCGATAATGGCTTTTTGCCGATATCCGATATGCCCCAACTCTTTAATTACCGATACCGATATCAACCGATGCCGATATCAACCGATATATGCAGTCGTGGAATTAACACATTATTATGCCTAATTTGGACCACCAGGTATGGTGAAGATAAGGTACTTTTTAAAAAACTTAATAAAATAAGACAAATAAATTAAAAACATTTTCTTGAATAAAAAAGAAAGTAAAACAATATAAAAACAGTTACATAGAAACTAGTAATGAATGAAAATGAGTAAAATTAACTGTTAAAGGTTAGTACTATTAGTGGACCAGCAGCACGCACAATCATGTGTGCTTACGGACTGTATCCCTTGCAGACTGTATTGATATATATTGATATATAATGTAGGAACCAGAATATTAATAACAGAAAGAAACAACCCTTTTGTGTGAATGAGTGTAAATGGGGGAGGGAGGTTTTTTGGGTTGGTGCACTAACTGTAAGTGTATCTTGTGTTTTTTATGTTGATTGAGTAAAAAACAAAAAACAAAAAACCGATACCGATAAAAAAACCTGATACCGATAATTTCCGATATTACATTTTAACGCATTTATCGGCCGATAATATCGGCATCCCTAATTTACACTGTACGAAAACAAATTTGAAAAGGAATTTGACCTTTGCAACCTCATTATACTATTGGCTAAGTTTTATATTCATAAATGTAAGTTCCTCAATACCCGACCTGTTTCTTGTGCCTTTAAAAAAGAATTAGAACGCTCTAAAAACCAAAAAGCTGTGCAAACGATGATGCTGTGTTCCAAATTTAAGTTATTTACTGAAATTTAGTGAGCCTATGGCTTTGCACTTTATTTGTTATACATATATATAATTTGCATTCTATTTTAGTTACTTTGAATTTACAACCCCCTGGCGCTGTTTTGTACCGTTTTTGTACTTACTTTGATTATTATTTCTCCACTGTTTGTAAATGTTGAAATTTATAAATAAAGGTTTATAAAAAAAAAAAATAAAAAAAAAGAAATAACAACAACAACAAAAAAAGCAACAACACTGCCAGTAAGTTTGAGTGTTGAAAAAAACTTGGCACTGAGTTGTATTGGCACTGAAACAAGTATTTGTACTATAACATATTGAATTGAAAAATACACAAGTTGTCTCTCTTTTTTTGTTTCATTATGTTTTTCAATGCTTATCTTCAGATGTATTTTATTTTTTTTACAGTTATTGGGTTCTGGATCCATACCACCGTAATGACCAACATTACATTACAGTAGTGCAGTAGGCCAAAGTCTTCATTAAAAACAAGGCAGAGGTTTTATTCAACAAGTATATCTAATATTTTTGGCCACTGTAACATTACACACAGTTTGAACAGTAACACTGTGTTGGAATTTAGGAAAATAAAACACTGTACTTAAACAATGAGCCAAATATTTGGTTTAACACAAGATGGAGCCTGAGAATCACTCTTTTAGTTGACATTTGTAAAATCTAGGTTGGTAAACAGAGAATATCTTTAAAAAAAAAAACACTACACATTCCAATTTTACGGGGTTTTATTACAGTTATATCTGGAAAGCTGCCCGATCCAGTCCTTACTTTATGCATAATTGTTCTTGGGCCCATGTCAAACATAACACAAATAAAACTGCACCAATCTGTGCTCGTGTCTTTTTTTTAATTTTTGTTCCCAGCAGAGTACTAAACAAATGTGTGAACATTTGCATTGACAAACCACCCTGAAATAAGACATTTTATAGAGGAAAATCTTCTATTCCAGTCAGTACGGTATATATATATATATATATATATATATATATATATATATATATATATATATATATATATATATATATATATATATATATGGATCTTGAATTCCTACCAAAAAATCATAGGCCACAATAACAAATGGCCACAGGCTTTAGCTAATTTGTTGTGCTGCTGGCGGTCTTCCAGCTGCTTGTCCTGCCGGTAGCTCTGCAACGCCTGCCAGGAAATGAACTGGCATGTTTACGACACTTTGTACAAACATCCAAGCAGGCACGAGACGCACAAGATACAACCTTTCAAACTGACTTCTGACTGATTTCCACACGTTGCAAAATACTTGTACTTGTAAATTGAGAAAACGTTTGAATCTGGCGTTGGATCCACGTGGGTTGGTTGGGGAAATGACCACATTTCAATAGCATAAACCAGTGTTTTTCAACCGTTTCTGAGCAAAGGCACATTTTTTTCCTTGAAAAAATCTCAAGGCACACCCCGAGCAGAAAACATTAAAAAATGAAACTCAGTTGACAGTAAAAAGTTGTTCTGGCAATTGTTGGATATGAATTCAAACCATAACCAAGAATGCATCACTATAACTCTTGTCCCAAAGTAGGTGTACTGTCATGACCTGTCAATCACGCTCTGACTTACACTATATTGCCAAAAGTACTTGGCCACCCATCCAAATGATGAGAATCAGGTGTCCTAATCACTTGGCCCGGTGTATCAAATCAATCACTTAGGCATACTTGCCAACCTTGAGACCTCCGATTTCGGGAGGTGGGGGGGGTGGGGGGGGGGGGGGGCGTGGTTGAGTGAGGGCGGGGGCGTGGTTAAGAGGGGAGGAGTATATTGACAGCTAGAATTCACCAAGTCAAGTATTTCATACATATATATACATACATATACATATACATATGCATATATATATATATATATGTATGTATATATATTATACATATACACATATGCATATACATATATATATATATATATATATATATATATTATACATATACACATATACATATATATATATATATATATATATATATATATATATATATATATATATATATATATATATATATATATGTATATATATATGTATGTATATATATCCTGAAAATATGCAAACGAAACTGTGTTTAGATAATTGATACTTCAAACTTGCATAAATAAATCTTAAGGAATATAACATAACTTGGCTTCTGAGAGCTTCAAAATGTAATGAATAAAATGCTAAAGTTGTTGATAAACAAGCAATTATTTTAATAATTAAATATGGTCATTTTAAATTAATTATTATGATCATTTAAAATTAATGATTTCAAATATGTTTATTTTAATGTATAATTCTATGGCTGGATGTAATAAGGAGTCAGAAAAAAATACAACTAAAAATACAATGAATTTTGATGTTTTTAGCAAAATATAGTAAACATGTATTTTTTTTTAAATTAATAAATATATTTATTTTTAGGTAAGATAAACATAATAATACAATGTATCTCTAGTCTGAATGATTTAGTTCTTTTCACCCTGTTGTCCTCCCATCATAAAGAAAAGGCTGTCCTCACTCAGGTCCGCATGGAGTTGGAGGGGGCGTGGCCTCCAGCTCCGGCTGAAAATCGGGAGATCTTCGGGAGAATATTTGTCCCGAGAGGTTTTCGGGAGAGGCGCTGAATTTCGGGAGTCTCCCGGGAAATTCGGGAGGGTTGGCAAGTATGCTTAGGCATGGAGGCTGTTTCTACAAACATTTGTAAAAGTATGGGCCACTCTCAGTGATTTCCAGTGTGGAACTGTCACAGGATGCCACCTGTGCAACAAATCCAGTCGTGAAATTTCCTCACTCCTAAATATTCCAAAGTCAACCTTATTATAAGAAAAGCGAACAGTTTGGGAACAACAGCAACTCAGCCAGCAAGTGGTAGGCCACGTAAACTGACAGAGAGGTCAGCATAGTGCAAAGACTTTCTGCATAGTCAGTTGCTACAGAGCTCCAAACTTCATGTGACCTTCCAATTAGCCCACGTACAGTACGCAGAGAGCTTCATGGAATGGGTTTCCATGGCCGAGCAGCTGCATCTAAGCCATACATCACCAAGTCCAATGCAAAGCGTGGGATGCAGTGGTGTAAAGCACGTCGCCACTGGACTCTAGAGCAGTGGAGACGCCTTCTCTGGAGTGATGAATCACGCTTTTCCATCTGGCAATCTGATGGACCAGTCTGGGTTTGGAGGTTGCCAGGAGAACGCTACATTTTGGACTGCATTGTGCCGAGTGTGAAATTTGGTGGAGGAGGAATTATGGTGTGGGGTTGTTTTTCAGGAGTTGGGCTTGGCCCCTTAGTTCCAGTGAAAGGAACTTTGAATGCTCCAGGATACCAAAACATTTTGGACAATTCCATGGGATGGCACTTCAAGTTCATATGTCAGTAAAGGCAGGTGGCCAAATACTTTTGGCAATATAGTGTATTTGGAGTTTTTTGGTGTTTTCCTGAGTGTAGTGTTTTAATTCTTGTCTTGCGCTCCTATTTTGTTGTTGATTTTCATATCATGTACGGACGTACTTTGTGGACGCTGTCTGCTGCTCCACACGCTGTAAGTCTTTGCTGTCGTCTAGCATTCTGTTTTTTTTTTACTTTGCAGCCAGTTCAGTTGTAGATTCGTTTTGCATAGCCTTCCCTAAGCTTCAATGCCTTTTTGTTTAATTTTGGTTTAAAAACCTCATAAGGCTTAGTTGGCCACATCCGTGGACAGCACCTTTTAGCTCTTATTTCCAAAATTGTGTACACTACTGAATTGGGGTCTTGTGGACACTTATACTGCCATCAGAAGAGTATAACATACAATGGAATTTGGAAAAAAAAGTGTAAAAATAAGAATTAGCATGTCACTAAACATGAAGTACACGTTTCTGTACTTATGGACTAAGTACATCATATAAAAATATGATTTTTAGTTTTTATTCTAATTAGGGTCCAATAAGCCCAAATAGCAAAGATAAATAAAAAAAGCATGTAAACAAACAGCTTGGGCCTTAAGAGGTTTTCAGCATTAGACATCTTTTACCTGCACCCTGCCTCCCGCTGTCGTCTGCATATTGTGATCACGACAAACCATGTTCCCGACATCTACAAAGCAATTAGCTACTTGCTGCCACCTACTGATATGGAAGAGTATTACACGGTTACTCCGCCGAGCTCTAGACAGCACAGACACTCAACAACGGCACATTTGCGGATTATAATTACTGGCTTGCAAAAAATATTTTTAACCCAATTAGGTGAAATCACATAATCTCCCACGGCATACCAGACTGCATCTGTCATGTCTGTGTAATCATGTTTTGTTTTAAGTCATGTTTTATTTAGTTTCTGGCTTTTCACTCCCTTGTCTTGTTTGCATGATTACCCATTGGTTTCACCTGTTCCACGTTTGGACTCATTGTGCACTCTTGTTTGTCACCATAGCAACCATTAGTTTTCACCTGTCACGTCACGCACCTGTTTCACGTTTTGAGTCACGCACCTGTTTTCGTTAATCATGTCTGTTATTTAAGCTTTTCATTTTCTGTTGTTCGTCCTGACGACCACACACCACATGTATGCTCTGTCCATTTTTTCATGTCCATGTTCACGCTGCCCCTTTTTTGTCCATGCCAAGTAAGTTTTCTTTATTCAAGCCATAGTTTGCAAGTTTTGTTTAATTGTTCATAGTTTATTCTCCGCCACTGTGCGCGCTTTTTGTTTGATCTTTTTTTTGTATTTATAGTCTTTAAATAAATCATGTACCTTCATTCCCGTCTCGCCCGTGCCAACTTTCCGTTGCATCCCGGAAAAGCAAACTCCCAAGATCAAGTCCTGACAGCATCTCACGGTGCACTCGTGTGCCGCGGCGCAGTGGTTGAAAAACACTGGCTTAAACAACGTCACAACTTGACATTGAATAAACGTCATCAAAAAGCATGTTGTTCCAAGGTTAAGTTGGAGTTGCTCAAGGTCAGAACATAATTAAAGAACATTGCTTCAATGTCTTGTGCCTGCTTGGGGTCTTTTAAGTGCAGTCAGGGGTTTTTGTACCTGAACTATTGTCATTCTCACCGCTGTTTGACGTCACCGTGTCTACTCCATTGACTTGGACCTGCGGACAAGAAAGGCATGCGCCTCACATGAAGACATGGCACGCTGATAATAACAAGGAGTGAATGCCTCCAAAACAGGACTCACCTGTTCTGATCTCCTTTCCACACCTAAAAGCAGCCTCACGTAGCTGAACACTAGGAGGACACTGAGGAAGACGAAGTTACTCGCCACACCAACCAGGGCAGAGAGGACTGGGTAGTTGAACAGCAAGTACCTGCAAGAAGGAGCACACAGATCAGGGTTGTAAGTTCAAGTTCAAGTGACTTTAATGTGGGCCCGAAGGTAGGTTTGTTTTGCCCTGTAAAATACGGGAACATTGCATATGCATATATATTAAAATAAACAAAAGTATTAACACAAAACAGATAACAACACGACAAAGTACTCAACAGGCTGCCTGGGACCAGCACCAGGACCAGGACCAGGAAAAGAAGAAGAAAGAAAAAGTCACATGAACAATAAAAAGAGGCAGAGTAAAAGTTAGTAAAGGACAATAGATAAAACTACCATCAATTAATAACTAGATAAAATGAATAAACATGTGCCATATACAGTAGCTATAGTTTGTTTGTTTTTAGATCAATATATAAAATGAAGAAATATGTGCCATATAGCTATAGTTTGTTTGTTTTTAGATCAATATAAAAAATGAATAAATATGTGCCATATAGCTATAATTTGTTTGTTTTTAGATCAATATATAAAATGAATAATTATGTGCCATATAGCTATAGTTTGTTTGTTTTTAGATCAATATATAAAATGAATAAATATGTGCAATATAGCTATAGATTGTTTGGTTTTTAGATCGATATATAAAATGAATAAATATGTGCCATATAGCCATAGTTAGTTTGTTTTTAGATCAATAAATAAAATGAATAAATATGTGTCATGTACAGGAGCTATAGTTTGTTTGTTTTGTTTGTTTTTAGATCAATAAATACAATTAATAAACATGTGCCATATAGCTATAGTTTGTTTGTTTTTAGATCAATATATAAAATGAATAAAAATGTGCCATATACAGTAACTATAGTTTGTTTGTTTTTAGATTAATATATAAAATGAATAAACATGTGCAATATAGCTATAGATTGTTGGTTTTTAGATCAATATATACAATTAATAAATATGTGTCATATACAGTAGCTATAGTTTGTTTGTTTTGTTTGTTTTTAGATCAATATATACAATTAATAAACATGTGCCATATAGCTATAGTTTGTTTGTTTTTAGATCAATTAAGAAAATGAATAAATATGTGCCATATAGCTATAGTTTGTTTGTTTTTAGATCAATATATAACATGAATAAATATGTGCCATATACTGTAGCTATAGTTTGTTTGTTTTGTGATCAATATATAAAATTAATAAACATGTGCCATATAGCTATAGTTTAAAAGGGACAAGCGGTAGAAAATGGATGGATGGATGTTTGTTTTTAGATCAATATATACAATTAATAAACATGGGCCATATAGCTATAGTTTGTTTGTTTTTAGATCAATATATAAAATGAATAAACATGTGCCATATAGCTGTAGTTTGTTTGTTTTTAGATCAATATATAAAATGAATAAATATGTGCCATATAGCTAGTTGTTTGTTTTTAGATCAATACATAACATGAATAAATATGTGCCATATAGCTATAGTTTGTTTGTATATCAATATATAAAATGAATAAATATGTGCCATATAGCTATAGTTTGTTTGTTTTTAGATCAATATATCCTCATCCTTTCTTAGAGCGCAGTTTGATAAGTGTTCTCCATTACAGATGCTAAAACCAGCCCAATGTAGGTCAACATTGCTGTGCTAAGGGAAGGATTCTTAACACTCTTGACCTCGGGGCCCAATATTTCCACTGCAGAGGGGCCCGCTCAAATATGAACAATTAATTAGTAATCTTACTATTGATTCTAATCATATTCAATAATGATATCCTAGTTACAGTTTAACAGGGTACACATGATATAAAACAATGTGTTAATCACAAAGATTATTCATTATAACATATAAACTTTAGTCAGGCTGATTAGAAAAATAAAACAGAAAAAAAAGGGACTCGTAAGAACTGAAAAAAAAATTGCATACAGAGTGCTGAAGTGAATCATCCATCCATTCATTTTCTACCGCTTGTCCCTTCAATTCTAACTAAATTAACAATAATAATATATATGTTTCTTGAATAAAGTGTTGATAAAATGTAGGTGCTGTAAAAGTAGCACTTTTGTCACGGCGCAGGCTCAAACTCGCCTTTTTTGCGGCAGCTGGGTCTGTCAGCACCTATGTTGGCAGCGCGCCAGGACACGCGCCAGCCGCTTCATTCCCATGCACTGGCACAGCTGCAGACAATCCCTGATCAGCGCACCTGGACCTAATGAGGGAGGTCTGTATAAAGACCAGCGGACCTGACGATCCTCTACCGGAACGCAGTTTCAATGGAGGATGCGCTAGCTGTTCCAAGTTGGGACCCAGGATGGACCACTCCTCTGTGCATCAGTTGGAGACGTCTCTGCGCTGCTGACTTGTCTACGTTCAAGATGGTCTCCCTATGGACTGGACTCTCACATTATTAACGGTACCCACTCCACATCCACTGCGCCGGTCCCCGGGGGTCGGGGGTTTAAGGGCTAGTAAGACGGTGGGGCATGGTTTCAATCGTAATCTGGGAACGCCTCCACATACGGCCAGCTCGCAGACAGACTCAAACACGTACGCAAATTTGGAACGCAAAGCTTAACCAAAACGTGTTTCATACATCACAAGGAAGGAAGGGATTTAAACGTAAAAAAAAGACCCCACCATAGGTCCCCTTTAAAGTATTATTCTTACAATATGTTTACTACTGTGTGCACTCTCACCTTATACCAGTGAAGTAAGCATGAATGTAGAGCTGTGAGGAGTAGATCTGCGCCTTGTTGGACAGAATCTCAATGACTGCTCTGACTGAGGGGGAATACTATAAGAGGGGAAAAAACATGGATATGTTTAAGAAATGTACAAAAAAACAAGTCACGCTATTGTGTGCCGTTGACCATTACGACTTGAAGCAAATGAGGCCAGATTGAATGCATTTGTTGGTTGCAACCAACAGAGGTGCTGTTGACTCAGTCACAACTCGCTATATACCTGTATGTATATATATATATATATATATATATATATATATATATATATATATATATATATATATATATATATATATATATATATATATATATATAGCCTTTTGAGACACTTGTGATTTAGGGCTATATAAATAAACATTGATTGATTGGTTGATATATATATATATATATATATATATATATATATATATGTATATAAAATGTATATGTACTTATATATATATATATATATATATACATATATATATATACATATATACATACATACACATATATATATACACACATACATATATATATATATATATATATATATATATATATACATACACATATGTATATATATACATACACATATATACATAACATATATATATATATATATATATATATATATACATACACATAAATACATTAATACACAAGTATATGTATACATACTAGGGTTGTACAGTATACCGGTACTAGTATAGTACCGTGATACTAATGAATCACATTCGGTACTGTACCGCCTCTAAAAAGTAGTGGTCCCCGCCACCCCTTTTTTTAAATGGGCATGACATCATGTTGTGACATTGCTGGTTTTACGAGCAAAGGAGCATGTTCGGCAGCGCACACACACAGAGTAATTACAAGCAGACACAATGTGTAGACAGAAAAGGGAGAATGGACACATTTTTGTGTAAAACTGACGATAAAGGTGACGTTCCTCTGCAGTCTGCAGTGTTTTAGCTACTTCTAAATCACTAATCCTGGCCTACATGGTGACAAATAAAGTAAGTTTCTTACAAGTATCATTATCAATGGAGGACGAGGAATAGCTAAACATGCTTCACGACACACCGTAGGCGGATACAATAGCTCACCGGCGTCACAATGTAAACAAACGCCATGGACGGGTCTACACCTGACATCCACTGTAATGATACCAAGTACAGGAGCGTATCTAGTCAATACTACTATGATTACATCGATTTTTTTGAGCATCACAAAATCTTTTTTCGTTTTTTAAAAAATTCATATGATGTTTATTAACTCAGGAAATACGTCCCTGGACACATGAGGACTTTGAATATGACCAATGAATGATCCAGTAACTACTTGGTATCGGATCCATACACAAATGTGTGGTTTCATCCAAAACTAATGTAAAGTATCAAAGAAGAGAAGAATAAGTGATTATTACATTTTAACAGAAGTGTAGATAGAACATGTTAAAACAGAAAATAAGCAGATACTAACAGTAAATGAACAAGTAGATTAATAATCAATTTTTACAGCTTGTCCTTTATAATGTAGACAAAATAATAGGTAGATAAATGACACATAAATGACAGATAAATGTTACTGCATACGTCAGCAGACTAATTAGGAGTCTTTGTTTGTTTACTTACTATTAAAAGACAAGTAGTCTAGTATGTTCACTGTTTTATTGAATGACTAAATTACAATAATAAACATATGTTTCATGTACACTAAGATCTTTTGTTCAAATAAAGACAATAATGACATTTTTTGTGGTCCCCTTTATTTAGAAAAGTATCAAAATACATTTTGGTACCAGTACCAAAATATTTGGTTTTGGGACAACCCTGATACATTCATATATGTATACATACATATATGCATACACTTACTGTGTATACATATATATCTAATGTACATACATATGTATATATATGCATATATACATACATATACACACACATATACAAACCCCGTTTCCATATGAGTTGGGAAATTGTGTTAGATGTAAATATAAACGGAATACAATGATTTGCAAATCATTTTCAACCCATATTCAGTTGAATATGCTACAAAGACAACATATTTGATGTTCAAACTGATAAACATTTTCTTTTTGCAAATAACCATTAACTTTAGAATTTGATGCCAGCAACACGTGACAAAGAAGTTGGGAAAGGTGGCAATAAATACTGATAAAGTTGAGGAATGCTCATCAAACACTTATTTGGAACATCCCACAGGTGTGCAGGCTAATTGGGAACAGGTGGGTGCCATGATTGGGTATAAAAACAGCTTCCCAAAAAATGCTCAGTCTTGCACAAGAAAGGATGGGGCGAGGTACACCCCTTTGTCCACAACTGCGTGAGCAAATAGTCAAACAGTTTAAAAACAACGTTTCTCAAAGTGCAATTGCAAGAAATTTAGGGATTTCAACATCTACGCTCCCGGTAACAATTAGAGATGCTACCTCAGTAGAAGCATTTAAGTCCCATCTCAAAACTCATTTGTATACTCGAGCCTTTGAATAGCCCCCCTTTTTGTAGACCAGTTGATCTGCCGTTTCTTTTCTTTTCTCCTCTGCTCCCCCCTATCCCTTGTGGAAAGGGAGACACACAGATCCGGTGGCCATGGATGGGGTGCTGGCTGTCCGGGGTCGGGACCCGGGGTGGACCGCTCGCCTGTATATCGGTTGGGAACATCTCTGCGCTGCTGACCCGTCTCCGCTCGGGATGGTTTCCTGCTGACCCCACTGTGGACTGGACTCTTACTGTTATGCTGGATCCACTATGGACTGGACTCTCACAATATTATGTCAGACCCACTCGACATCCATTGCATTCGGTCTCCCTAGAGGGGGGGGGGGAGGGGGGGTTACCCACATATGCGGTCCTCTCCAAGGTTTCTCATAGTCATTCACATCGACGTCCCACTGGGGTGAGTTTTTCCTTGCCCTTATGTGGGCTATACCGAGGATGTCGTTGTGGCTTGTGCAGCCCTTTGAGACACTTGTGATTTAGGGCTATATAAATAAACATTGATTGATTGATTGATTGATTGATAATATCATCAAAAGGTTCAGAAAATCTGGAGAAATCACTCCACGTAAGCGGCATGGCCAGAAACCAAAATTGAATGACCGTGACCTTCGATCCCTCAGGCGGCACTGTATCAAAAACCGACATCAATCTCTAAAGGATATCACCACATGGGCTCAGGAACACTTCAGAAAACCACTGTCAGTAACTACAGTTTGTCGCTACATCTGTAAGTGCAAGTTAAAGCTCTACTATGCAAAGCGAAAGCCATTTATCAACAACATCCAGAAACGCTGCCGGCTTCTCTGGGCCCGAGATCATCTAAGATGGACTCATGCAAAGTGGAAAAGTGTTCTGTGGTCTGACGAGTTCACATTTCAAATTGTTTTTGGAAATATTCGACATCGTGTCATCCGGACCAAAGGGGAAGCGAACCATCCAGGCTGTTACCGACGCAAAGTTCAAAAGCCAGCATCTGTGATGGTATGGGGGTGCATTAGTGCCCAAGACATGGGTAACTTACACATCTGTAAAGGCACCATTAATGCTGAAAAGTACATACAGGTTTTGGAACAACATATGCTGCCATCTAAGCGCCGTCTTATTCATGGACGCCGCTGCTTATTTCAGCAAGACGATGCCAAGCCACATTCAGCACGTGTTACAACAGCGTGGCTTCGTAAAAAAAGAGTGCGGGTACTTTCCTGGCCCACCTGCAGTCCAGACCTGTCTCCCATCGAAAATGTGTGGCCCATTATGAAGCGTAAAATACGACAGCGGAGACCCCGGACTGTTGAACGACTGAAGCTCTACATAAAACAAGAATGGTAAAGAATTCCACTTTCAAAGCTTCAACAATTAGTTTCATCAGTTCTCAATCGTTTATTGAGTATTGTTAAAAGAAAAGGTGATGGAACACAGTGGTGAACATGCCCTTTCCCAACTACTTTGGCACGTGTTGCAGCCATGAAATTCTAAGTTAATTATTATTTGCAAAAAAAAAAATTAAGTTTATGAGTTTGAACATCAAATATCTTGTCTTTGGAGTGCATTCAATTGAATATGGGTTGAAAAAGATTTGCAAATCATTGTATTCTGTTTATATTTACATCTAACACAATTTCCCAACTCATATGGAAACAGGGTTTGTATATATATATATATATATATATATATATATATATATATATATATATATATATTATTTGAGTGAAGAAATTTGGGCGCATCATTTGGGTCATTCTCCCTCACACACACACACACACACACACACACACACACACACACACACACACACACACACACACACACACACACACACACACACACACACACACACATTATTGACTCACGGGGTCTTCAGTGTATTCTGCGAAGAGTTCCACCTCTAACACTTGTTTCTGCTCAACGACTCCGCTCAGGAAGGCTGGCAAGAAGAGCAGCGTGGAAATGGTCCTCAGGAGGTCCGACTGGTAGCGCAGCATACTCTGACATAGTAAGATGGCACAACTGACACATCACAGTGGAAACACTCCAGTAAAGTCATCATCAGATGAGGAGTTATTTGAAATGATGTCAATGATTGTACCCGTACAATCTGGCAATATCATTTGGTTTTACTCGCGAGCGTTAGCTTATAGCCAGAGAGCGAAAGAACTTTTCATTTTTCCAACTATGGGAAGAAAGAAAGTGAGTGTGAAAGACAGCGCTGCAAAGAAGAAGCGGATGCTTTTCATTGACTTAAAGAAAGAAATCATCAAAAACCTGACAGCCTGGCAAATCACAATGAGAGCCAAAAAAGTTAAAAGTATATCTAAACTGCAGACATTTACACATGAAAATATGGAGAAGCTGCTGATGGAGTGTTTGACGGAGGAGATAATGTAAAAGTCCGCTTTCCCAAGGTAAATTATGTACATTATTATTACATTTCTCTATGAAACTACTGTAGTTGTTTGTAGTCATTTCTATTGTATATGTTTTAATCAATCAATAAATCAATCAATCAAAGTTTACTTATATAGCCCTAAATCACGAGTGTCTCAAAGGGCTGCACAAGCCACAACGACATCCTCGGCTCAGATCCTACATCAGGGCAAGGAAAAACTCAACCCAATGGGATAACAATGAGAAACCTTGGAGGGGACCGCAGATGTGGGGACCCCCCAATGGGCGACCGGTGCAATGGACGTCGAGTAGATCTAGCATAATATTGTGAGAGTCCAGTCCATAGTGGATCTAACATAATATTGTGAGAGTCCAGTCCATAGTGGATCTAACATAATATTGTGAGAGTCTAGTCCATAGTGGATCTAACATAATAGTGTGAGAGTCCAGTCCATAGTGGATCTAACATAATATTGTGAGAGTCCAGTCCATAGTGGATCTAACATAAAAGTGTGAGAGTCCAGTCCATAGTGGATCTAACATAATAGTGTGAGTCAAGTCAATAGTGGATCTAACATAATAGTGTGAGAGTCCAGTCTTAGTGGATCTAACATAATAGTGTGAGAGTCCAGTCCATAGTGGATCTAGCATAATATTGTGAGAGTCCAGTCCATAGTGGATCCAACATAATATTGTGAGAGTCTAGTCCATAGTGGATCTAACATAATAGCGTGAGAGTCCAGTCCATAGTGGATCTAACATAATAGTGGGAGAGTCCAGTCCATAGTGGATCTAACATAATAGTGGGAGAGTCCAGTCCATAGTGGATCTAACATAATATTGTGAGAGTCCAGTCCATAGTGGATCTAACATAATAGTGTGAGAGTCCAGTCCATAGTGGATCTAACATAGTGAATCTAACATAATAGTGAGAGTCCAGTCCATAGTGGATCTAACATAATATTGTGAGAGTCCAGTCCATAGTGGATCTAACATAATAGTGTGAGAGTCCAGTCCATAGTGGATCTAACATAATAGTGTGAGTCCAGTCCATAGTGGATCTAACATAATAGTGTGAGAGTCCAGTCCATAGGGGATTTAATATACTAGATTCCAAATCAAAAATACTGAAATTCCAAAACATAGTGAGTTTACAAACAGCTACAATGATACACAAAGCAAACTATAATCTGCTACCCAAGAAAAAAACAACAATTCTTTTCAACAAAAGAGGAGAAATATAATCTTAGAGCAAAATGTAATTTAAAACATGTGTATGCACGTACAACACTTAAGACCTTCAGTATATCAGTATGTGGAATTAAATAATGGAATGGATTAAGCCAAGCAATCAAACCAAGTACTAATATGATCCACTTCAAGAAACTCTTCAGACTTCAAGTGTTTACAAAGTACAAATAAGAAGAACCATGATAAACATTCTGAATTTATTTCATCCATCCATTCATTTTTTCAAAATAATCTTACTCATATTTCTTACTGAAATATAACTTACTTCACCGAGTATTATTTATTTGTTTTTATTGTGATTACTTATGGAGTATATTGTGAATAAATTGAGAACAGGAAGTGAACAAAAGTTTTAGCAACTGTTATGTAAAAGAAAAGGGGTAGGATTAAATAAAATCTGCTTCTTCCTACTCCTTTTCGAACTGGAAATTGTGATGTATCATGTTGTATGCATGCATGTTCCAAATATTACTGTTTTATTGCGTCTGCTCTGAAGAAGAGCAATTCCAAAATACTTTTGCACACTCTTTTCACGCAACCAGCACATATAGCAGGAGAAAGACCATGCAATGAAATAAACATCATTCCTGTGAGAAAAGCAGTTGTCAGTAGGCTGCATGAGCGTGTGAGCAGTGCTGTACTTACAAAGCGAGAGCTGGAGGTAGGCGACAGCTGTCTTGCCTGAGAAACACACACACACACACACACACACACACACACACACACACACACACACACACACACACACACACACACACACACACACACACACACACACACACACACACACACACACACACACACACACACACACACGCAGCAAGGCCGCAGTGAATCAGTGGCATCCACACGTACACAAACTTGAACCAAAAATAAATTAAAAAAGCGGCGGCCACTCACCGAGCGAGCAGACGACGCCACCTGGCCGCCCCCCCGAGAGAAGCAGGTGGTCCTGATCATGAACATGCCGATGTCATGGTTGGTGTGGGAGTCAGGCATCTCCAGCTGCAGGAGGATGCGGTAGGCCTGGCCAAATGTCAACACCTGCACATGACAGTCATTCCTTTATTGTCTATAAGAAAAGTCACGCACCTGGAACCTTCTTGCTGGGAGGTAGACACGTTTCACTTTACCTGGTGAATCCGAAGACACCTGAAGACTGTCATGTCTGTGTAATCATGTTTTGTTTTGTTTAGTTATTGGACTCTTTAGTTTCTGGCTTTTCACTCCCTTGTCTTGTTTCCATAGTTACCCATTAGTGTCACCTGTTCCACGTTTGGACTCATTGTGCACTCTTGTTTGTCACCATAGCAACCCATTAGTTTTCACCGGTCACGTCACGCACCTGTTTCACGTTTTGAGTCACGCACCTGTTTTCACTAATCATGTCACTGGTATTTAAGTTCATTGTTTTCAGTTTGTCGTTCTGGCGACATCATACCCGTCACTCTGTTTACCTCTGCGTACTTCATGCCCTGTCTAAGTAAGTTTTTTCGATTCATGCCACAGTTAGCAACTTTTGTTCATGTCCTTAGTTTTTTGCCCACGTGCAAGTATTGGTTTCATTTGTCAAGTTTGTACTTCCGCCTTGTGCGCGCTTTTAGTTTGTTCTTTTTGTTATAGTAAAATTAAATATGTCTTCACCTTCACGCCATGTCTGGTCCAAATGTTCATTTGCACCACGGGAGAACAAACCACGCCATAGTCCAAGTCTTGACAAAGACAGGCGCTGTTTTTCTTCATTTTTAATAGATTTAATAGTTAATACAGAGCAGTGATTCCATTGTGAAAGTAATATTCATTGATGAATCTGAATGTGTCTTCTAACATCTTGAACTTTAAAAAAATTAGATAATAGGTTGATTCCACCCATCCATTTTCTTCCGCTTATCTGAGATGGGGTCGTGGGGGCAGCAGCCTAAGCAGTGAAGGCCAGACTTCCCTCTCCCCAGCCACTTGGTCCAGCTCGTCCCGGAGGATCCCGAGGCGTTCCCAAGCCAGCCTGGAGACATGGTCTTCCCAACGTGTCCTGGGTCTTCCCCGTGGCTTCCTACCGGTCGGACGTGCCCTAAACACCTCCCTAGGGAGGCGTTCGGGTGGCATCCTGAGCAGACGCCCGAACCACCTCATCTGGCTCCTCTCCATGTGGAGGAGCAGCGGCTTTACTTTGAGCTCCTCCCGGATGGCAGAGCTTCTCACCCTATCTCTAAGGGAGAGCCCCGCCACCCGGCGGAGGAATCTCATTTCGGCCGCTTGTACCCGTGATCTTGTCCTTTCGGTCATAACTCAAAGCTCATGACCATAGGTGAGGATGAGAACGTAGCTCTTGTACCAGTGATCTTGTCCTTTGGGTCATAATCCAAAGCTCATGACCATAGGTGAGGATGGGAACGTAGATCTTGTACCCGTGATCTTGTCCTTTCGGTCATAACTCAAAGCTCATGACCATAGGTGAGGATGGGAACGTAGATCTTGTACCCGTGATCTTGTCCTTTCGGTCATAACCCAAAGTTCATGACCATAGGTGAGGATGAGAACGTAGATCTTGTACCAGTGATCTTGTCCTTTGGGTCATAACCCAAAGCTCATGACCATAGGTGAGGATGGGAACGTAGATCGACCGGTAAATTGAGAGCTTCGCCTTCCGGCTCAGCTCCTTCTTCACCACAACGGATCGATACAGCGTCCGCATTACTGAAGACGCTGCACTGTCGATCTCACCATCCACTCTTCCCTCACTCGTGAACAAGACTCCGAGGTACTTGAACTCCTCCACTTGGGGCAGGGTCTCCTCCCCAACCCGGAGATGGCACTCCACCCTTTCCCGGGAGAGAACCATGGTTTCGGACTTGGAGGTGCCGATTCTCATCCCAGTCGCTTCACAATCGGCTGCGAACCGATCCAGTGAGAGCTGAAGATCCTGGCCAGATGAAGCCATCAGGACCACATCATCTGCAAAAAGCAGAGACCTAATCCTGCAGCCACCAAACCGGATCCCCTCAACGCCCTGACTGCGCCTAGAAATTCTGTCCATAAAAGTAATGAACAGAATGGGTTGATTGGCAACACTAAATGGTGTGAATGTTGTCTATCTGTGTTGGCCTTGTGATGAGGTGGTGACTTGTCCAGGGTGTACCCCGCCTTCCGCCCCTGTGCAGCTGAGATAGGCTCCAGCACCCCCCGCAACCCCAAAAGGGACAAGCGGTAGAAAAATGGATGGATGGATGGAATCTCATTCATCTCTTGAGGTCTGCAACCTGTGGCTCTTTAATGACGCCATGACTCCCTTTGGCTTTGAAACTAGATGTCAACAAATAATGGCTACTTAATTTATTTAGGGGATGGCGTGGCGCGAATGGGAGAGTGGCCGTGCCAGCAACCTGTGGGTTTCCTGGTTCAATCCCCACCTTCTACCAACCTCGTCACATCTGTTGTGTCCTTGAGCAAGACACGTCACCCTTGCTCCTGATGGGCGGTGGTTAGGGCCTTGCATGGCAGCTCCCGCCATCAGTGTGTGAATGTGTGTGTGTGAATGGGTGAACGTGGAAATAGTGTCAAAGCGCTTTGAGTACCTTGAAGGTAGAAAAGCGCTATATAACCCATTTACCATTTATTTACTTAATTTTAATTTAACAGTTGTTATTTTTGGAGAGTTTTGGGATCTTGTCATATTAAAATAAAACATTTTGATGTATTGTCGATCGAAATGTACATCACAGCCCCTGCGTCATCTCTTGCTGACAAGCAGTTAGGGTTGTCTTGATACCAATATTTTGGTACCGGTACCAAAATGTATTTCGATACTTTTCAATGCTTTTCTATATCAAGGAGACCACAAAAATGTCATTATTGGCTTTATTTGAACAAAAAAATCTTAGTGTACATGAAACATATGTTTATTATTGTAATTTAGTCCTTAAATAAACATATATTGTGTCATTTATCGACCTATTATTTACAAGGGACAAACAGTAAAAAATTATTATTAATCTACTTGTTCCTTTACTGTTAATATCTGCTTATTTTCTGTTTTAACATGTTCTATCTACACTTCTGTTAAAATGTAATAATCACTTATTCTTCTCTTCTTTGATACTTTACATTACTTTTGAATGATACCACACATTTAGGTATGGATCCGATACCAAGTAGTTACAGGTCATATTTAAAGTCCTCATGTGTCCAGGGACGTATTTCCTGAGTTTATAAACATAATATGAAATTAAAGAAAAAGATTTTGTGAGGATAAAAAATATTGATGTAATCATAGTAGTATCGACTCAATACACTCTTGTACTTGGTATCATTACAGTGGATGTCAGGTCTAGATCCACCCATGGCGTTTGTTTACATTGTGACGCCAGTGAGCTATTGTATCCTCCTACGGTGTGTAGTGAAGCATGTTTAGCTATTCCTCGTCCTCCAGTGATAATGCTACGTGTAAGAAACTTACTTTATTTGTCGCCATGGAGGCCAGGATTAGTGATTTAGAAATAGCTAAAACACTGCAGACTGTACATGGATGTCAGCTGCTAGCTAGCTAGCCATGTCTTAAAGCACCTCTTCCTGAGGGTGTTTCAGTGTTATAACTTCACCTTTATCTTTACTTTTTACACCAAAATGCATCCATTCTCCCTTTTCTGTCTACACACTGTGTCTGCTTGTAAGTACTCCGTGTGTGCGCGCTGCCGAACATGCTCCTCTGCTCGTAAAACCAGCAATGCCACGACATGACGTCAGCCCAGGAACCGGTTCTTTTAAAACTGAGTATAGTACAGTTTTTTATTCATTAGTACCGAGATACTATACTAGTACCGCTATACCGTACAACCCTACAAGCAATTGTATTGTTTTTAGCGGTCAACCCCCAGTAAGCTATTTTTTTTTCTCGTGTTTAAAATAATTTGGTGATTTGCTTATACCCAGGAATAAAATATGAATCGTTGTTTGTCAAGTGTTTGATTTCATAAATTCTATAGTATAAGTATAACAAAACTATAAGTGGTGTTATGGGCATTTTAGGAATCAAACAGAGTTCGCGGCTCTATGGGTTTTATTTGGGGGGGGAATGGGCTCAAGTGGCTCTTTGTGTGCTGAAGGTTGCCGACTGTGTTAGGTAAACCATACATTACCTAACTATTTAATTATGACAAATGTAATTATTGTTTATATGTTTAATATTATTTATTTATGTATTTATTTGACAGGGACAGTACAATTAAACATTGCTACCTTCAGGTAACTGATGTCCAAGTGCAAACCTCGTTTCCATATGAGTTGGGAAATTGTGTTAGATGTAAATATAAACGGAATACAAAGATTTGCAAATTATTTTCAACCCATATTCAGTTGAATATGCTACAAAGACAACATATTTGATGTTCAAACTGATAAACATTTTTTTGTTGTTGCAAATAATCATTAACTTTAGAATTTGATGCCAGCAACACGTGACAAAGAAGTTGGGAAAGGTGGTAATAAATACTGATAAAGTTGAGGAATGCTCATCAAACACTTATTTGGAACATCCCACAGGTGAACAGGCAAATTGGGAACAGGTGGGTGCCATGATTGGGTATAAAAGTAAATTCCATGACATGCTCAGTCATTCACAAACAAGGATGGGGCGAGGGTCACCACTTTGTCAACAAATGCGTGAGCAAATTGTTGAACAGTTTAAGAAAAACCTTTCTCAACCAGTTATTGCAAGGAATTTAGGGATTTCACCATCTACGGTCCGTAATATCATCAAAGGGTTCAGAGAATCTGGAGAAATCACTGCACATAAGCAGCTAAGCCCGTGACCTTCGATCCCTCAGGCTGTACTGCATCAACAAGCGACATCAGTGTGTAAAGGATATCACCACATGGGCTCAGGAACACTTCAGAAACCCACTGTCAGTAACTACAGTTGGTTGCTACATCTGTGAGTGCAAGTTAAAACTCTCCTATGCAAGGCGAAAACCGTTTATCAACAACACCCAGAAACGCTGTCGGCTTCGCTGGGCCTGAGCTCATCTAAGATGGACTGATACAAAGAGGAAAAGTGTTCTGTGGTCTGACAAGTCCACATTTCAAATTGTTTTTGGAAACTGTGGACGTCGTGTCCTCCGGACCAAAAAGGAAAAGAACCATCCGGATTGTTATAGGCGCAAAGTTGAAAATCCAGCATCTGTGATGGTATGGGGGTGTATTAGTGCCCAAGACATGGGTAACTTACACATCTACCATTAATGCTGAAAGGTACATACAAGTTTTGGAGCAACATATGTTGCCATCCAAGCAACGTTATCATGGACGCCCCTGCTTATTTCAGCAAGACAATGCCAAGCCACGTGTTACATCAACGTGGCTTCATAGTAAAAGAGTGCAGGTACTAGACTGGCCTGCCTGTAGTCCAGACCTGTCTCCCATTGAAAATGTGTGGCGCATTATGAAGCCTAAAATACCACAACAGAGACCCCCGGACTGTTGAACAACTTAAGCTGTACATCAAGCAAGAATGGGAAAGAATTCCACCTGAGAAGCTTAAAATATGTGTCTCCTCAGTTCTCAAACGTTTACTGAGTGTTGTTAAAAGGAAAGGCCATGTAACACAGTGGTGAACATGCCCTTTCCCAACTACTTTGGCACGTGTTGCAGCCATGAAATTCTAAGTTAATTATTATTTGCAAAAAAAAAATCAAGTTTATGAGTTTGAACATCAAATATCTTGTCTTTGTAGTGCATTCAATCAAATATGGGTTGAAAAGGATTTGCAAATCATTGTATTCCGTTTATATTTACATCTAACACAATTTCCCAACTCATATGGAAACGGGGTTTGTACATAAGACTTCTAGCCACAGGCTACAGTGTAATTTGCACCCCTCATCTGGTTAGGCTTTTAAAAAAAAGTTGAGAAAAGTGTAAAACACATACAGAAGGATTAAGACAAGTACAGAAATAAAAACACATTGAAAATAATTGGCCCAATTTGTCCATACTACACCCAGTTCTAGTGCTCACACGTCTTGATTTTCCTTAAGCCACTTTTTCAGTTTTGTGGAGAAAAGTGTGACTTTAACTCCAGTGGCAAAGAGTTCCAAAGATGTGAGACCTTCACTGAGAACGCAGACTGACCCAGAGTCCTTCGCCACCTTTTCACTCTACAGCACACCTTCATTACTGTACTGTATATGTGTCTTTCTTTACACAACACATCAGGGGCTAATCCATTAAGACACTTAAAAATAGCTTTTAAAAATGAGAAATGTATAAAATTATCAAAACTCATCATTTTATATTTTTGAGTGATAAGGCAGTGATGATGCTTCATTGGTTTTTGGTCAAATGCCTTTAGTGTTTGTTTATATAACGACAACAGAGGCTTCACTACACTTTTCGTGGCCTGTCCCCAGACCATGGCACAATGAGACATATGGGATGACATCATTGCATGCATGTAAACTTGTGCAGCTTGAACAGGTAAACAAGGTCTAATAAGCCTGAAACAGTTTATATTTATTTTTATGCTCTTAGTCATTTTTATAATATGGCTATCAAATTTGAATCCAAAATAACACCCAAATATTTAAATTCCTTTACCTGCTCTATTTTATTTTGATTAATGTTGACCTTAATTCCATTTAATGATTGTTTCTTCAAAGAGAAACACATTGAGACTGTTTTGTTATAATTTAGGGTTAAACAGTTATTTTGAAGCCATGTTGATATATTGATGTATTTAACATTTGTTTACTTACTTATTAGGGCTGTGAATCTTTGGGTGTCCCACGATTCGATTCAATATCGATTCTTGGGGTCACGATTCGATTCAAAATCGATTTTTTTTTCAATTCATCATGATTCTCGGTTCAAAAACGATTTTTTTCCCGATTCAAAAGGATTCTCTATTCATTCAATACATAGGATTTCAGCAGGATCTACCCCAGTCTGCTGATATGCAAGCAGAGTAGTAGATTTTTGTAAAAAGATTGTATAATTGTAAAAGACAATGTTTTATCAACTGATTGCAATAATGTAAATTTGTTTTAACTATTAAATGAACCAAAAATATGACTTATTTTATCTTTGTGAACATATTGGACACAGTGTGTTGTCAAGCTTATGAGATGCGATGCAAGTGTAATGTAAGTGACACTATTGTTCTTTATTTTTATTTTTTATAAATGTCTAATGATAATGTCAATGAGGGATTTTTAATCACTGCTATGTTGAAATTGTAACTAATATTGATACTGTTGTTGATAATATTAATTTTTGTTTCACTACTTTTGGTTTGTTCTGTGTCGTGTTTGTGTCTCCTCTCAATTGCTCTGTTTATTGCAGTTGTGAGTGTTGGGTCGGGTTTGGTTTTGGAATTGGATTGCATTGTCATGGTATTGCTGTGTATTGTTTTGTTGGATTGTCCAGGGTGTACCCCGCCTTCCGCCCGATTGTAGCTGAGATAGGCTCCAGCGCCCCCCGCGACCCCGAAGGGAATAAGCGGTAGAAAATGGATGGATGGATGGATTGATTAATTAAAAAATAAATAAATAAATAAATACAAACAAAAAAATTGATTTTTTTTATAATGAGAATCGATTCTGAATCGCACAACGTGAGAATTTTTTCCCACACCTCTATTACTTATTATCTATTCATTTATCTATTCACTGCTCTGTTACAAATGGAGAAAAAAGGGGCAGGATTGAATATGCTCTGCTTCTTCCCACTCCTATTCGTTACATGCTTTGATGAAACAACTGGAAACATGTGATGTATTACATTGTAATTGTCTTGTATGCATGTTTGAAATAAACTGAAACTGAAACCTTATTGTGCATTCTTTTTAAGTAAAGCATGACTGAATTCCTATTTATAATACAAACTGCCTACCGTAGTCATAGGATTCCTGCCTAGCAACAACCATGCGTGCAAATGTGGTGTGACCAAGAAAAGGTCATGAGTAATGAGCAATTTAGTTAATGTAGTTTGCTGAGTTATTCATATACAGTATTTTTGATATAATACGACATTAAAAAAACCCACAAGTTTATGCTGATGTTCCTTCATACGTGTGTGCAAGAGGTGTCAGTATTTATACGCACAGGTTTGTTGTTCCTCATCAGGGAGACGTTGGCCAGGGGATACGAGCACGCAAAGGAGCTCGGGGAGTCACAGTCTGTCCTAGAAAACAAAACAGACTTTAATCAGGGGATGCATTCAGCGTGGTCATTATGGACCTCATCTGCCAAACTGATTTTTTACACCCTAGTCCAGTGTTTTTCAACCACTAGTGTGCCGTGAGATACAGTCTGGTGTGTGAGGTTATGTAATTTCACATATTTGGGTTAAAAATATTTTTGCCAACCAGTAATTATAGTCTGCAAATGATGTGCCGTTGTTGAGTGTCGGTGCTGTCTAGAGCTAGGCAGCGTAACCGTGTAATACTCTTCCATATCAGTAGGTCGTGTGAGACGACGATTGTTTGTTTTGATCAAAATATGCAAACGACAGCGGGAGGCAGTGTGCAGGTAAAAAGGTATCTAATGCTAAAACCAAAAATAAACAAAAGGTGAGTGCCCCTAAGAAAAGTAATTGAAGCTTGGAGAACGAAACTACAACTGAACTGGCTACAAAGTAAACAAAAACAGAACGCTGGACGACAGCAAAGACTTACTGTGGAGCAAAGACGGCGTCCACAAAGTACATCTGAACATGACACGACAATCAACAATAACCCCACAAAGAAGGATAAAAACAAGTGAAATATTCTTGATTGCTAAAACAAAGTAGATGCGAGAAATATCGCTCAAAGGAAGACATGTAACTGCGACAGGAAAATACCAAAAAAAGAGAAAAAGCCACCAAAATAGGAGCACAAGACAAGAACTAAAATAGTATACACAGGAAAACAGCAAAAAAGTCCAAATGAGTCAGGGTGTGATGTGACAGGTGGTGACAGTACACCTACTTTGAGACAAGAGCTATATTGATGCATGCTTGGTTATGGTTATAAGTCATAGCCAACAATTGCAAGAACGACTTTTTATTGTCAACATCAGCTGCTGAGTTTAATTTTTTAATGATTTCTGATGGTGGTGTGCCTCCGCATTTTTTCAACGCAAAAAATGTGCCTTATAATAATAATAATAATAATAGATTTGTAAAAAGCACATTCCATTGAGCAAACAACCTCAAAGTGTTAAAGTGTATTAAAAAAATAAAATAAATAAAAATAAAAACTAGAACTAGCACGCATATCACGCATATCTAAAAAAAGGCTTTTTTTTAAAAAGAAGGGTTTTTAAGCCTTTTTTAAAAGCATCCACAGTCTGTGGTGCCCTCAGGTGGTCAGGGAGAACGTTCCACAGACTGGGAGCGGCGGAGCAGAAAGCCCGGTCTCCCATTGTACGTAGCTTTGTCCTCGGAGGTTGGAGGAGGTTAGTCTGTCCGGAGCGGAGGTGTCGTGTGGAGGATTTTGGGGTAAATGGTAAAAGGGTTATACTTGTAAAGCGCTTTTCTACCTTCAAGGTACTCAAAGCGCTTTGACACTATTTCCACATTCACCCATTCACACACTGATGGCGGGGGCTGCCATGCAAGGCGCAAACCACAACCCATCAGGAGCGAGGGTGAAGAGTCTTGCTCAAGGACACAACGGCCGTGACGAGGTTGGTAAAAGGTGGGGATCGAACCAGGAACTCTCTGCCAACTGCGCCACGCCGTCCCCCGTGAGCAGTTCTTTGAGGTAGAGGGGGGCATTTCCATGGAGGCACTGGTGGGTTAGTAGGGAGACTTTGTATTCAATCCTGAGTGGAACAGGAAGCCAGTGAAGGGATTTGAGAACTGGTGTAATGTGGTCGTATTGCCGCACTCTCATGCCTTGGCTCCAAAAAGGTTGAAAAACACTACCCTAGTCAAGGTTTTTGGTAATCGGTCGTCAAACTACAATGATTTGCAAATCATTGTATTCCGTTTATATTTACATCTAACACAATTTCCCAACTCATATGGAAACAGGGTTTGTACATCAGAAATAACAGACCGACTTATTGATAGTAAGGGAAGCGTCTGAAAATCTGGGGACTAAATCGTTACCAAGAAATCTCTTCACCAATGTGTTTCTAAAGGTGTCTAATAACATGTCCTAAAAAGTTGAAATTCAACTCCTGGGGGAAACCTCATAAAAAGTCGGGGTACCAATAACCGATTTTTTGAAAATTTGAAAATGCTTAATTTGGCCTAAAGTAACTTGTGAGGGGTCAAACTAGGTTTTTTTTTTATGATCCTCAGTTCATTTGTAGCATTTGTTTTTCACTACAACTATTCCTTAGTGGAAAAACTGCCACACCCTTTTTTTCATTTACATAAAGTTGCATTTATTACAATTCGTTTCACATTATTCAGAGCAAACAGTGATCCCTCCTTGTGGAATGCTTTATGAGTCAATGTCTGCCTCTGAGTATTCATCACAAATGCCATTACCATGAATAGCATTCTTGCAGGTAATGCCTTGACAGACTCCACAAGCTGAGATGCACTTGACGCTATTCTTTTTGCAGCTGCATCGCCGGCTGCTGCAATCTCCATGGCAATTGCAGCTTGTGAACTGGCTGGAGTAGCTCTTCAGGAGCCATGGGGTCTAGAGTTGGAACTGGCTCATAACCATGAACCCCTATTGTCCATCCATAGTCACTGGGGTACAGAGACATGCTCTGTAGAAGGAGCCAGTCCCGAGTCTGTAGGTAGACACGGAGCGAAGGCTGTGCTTGTAATAGGGATGTCCCGATCCGATATTTAGATCGGATCGGCTGCCGATATTTGCCAAAAATTGCGTATCGGCAAGGCATGGGAAAATGCCGATCCAGATCCAGTTAAAAAAAAAACTCCGGTCCGTGTTTTCCAACGCACCGATTTAAATAATACATTCCACTTTTCTGCTGCTTCGTAATTTCCGTTCCGCATTTTCCAGCACACCTTCAACACATCCACAGGTCTGTGGAGTCTCACGCCGTTGCTTTTAGCTGCTGGCATTACACGACAGGCTCTTCTCACTCTTTCCTGTGTCTCCCTCTCACAGACAGCAAGCGCACCTTCTTACACACGTCACATACTGTCATGACACACGTCACATACTGTCACGTCATACATCACATACGTATACGTCCTCCCCGAGCAGAGAGGTAGCAGCATGGCTAACGTTAGCTGTGATGCTAGCGCAGCCGTGTGAGCAACGCTCCCTCTAAAGGTGCTCGCCTGTGCAATTGCGCACTGTTTAAGCGTCCTCTGCGCATAGCAAATCTATGCCACGCACAAAATCAAATAAAAAAATAAGGGCATAACAATTTTCGACACACGGACACGACAGAGAAAACCGTTTTCGTCATCATTGTTCAAATATTGTGACGTCTGTCGAGACGCTTATCTCCATTCGGTGCCACACGTCCACACCATCAAAATGCCGAGGCAAACATTTCCACATCAACACCGTATGAAAAAATTAGTGATTTTTTTAGTTGTGATTTCCTTCTCTGCATGAAGGTTTAAAAGTAGCATATATTAATGCAGTATGAAGAAGAATGTTTTAATGTAGACATGCAAGCCTTGAAAGAAAATTTTGAAAATCAAGACTACATTTCCTGCAAATGGGTGCATTTCTACCCTATATTTTAACTTTAGATTTATTCTCATATCAAACTCTTTTGGCTGTCTTTTTGACACTTACATCCGGCGCCCCCCTCCACACCCTGGTTTATAAATAATGTAAATAATTCAATGTGATTATCTTGTGTGATGACTGTATTATGATGATAGTATATATCTGATAGTATATATCTGTATCATGAATCAATTTAAGTGGACCCCGACTTAAACAAGTTGAAAAACTTATTGGGGTGTTACCATTTAGTGGTCAATTGTACGGAATATGTACTTCACTGTGCAACCTACTAATAAAAGTCTCAATCAATCAATCAAAACACATAGAATCATCATACTGCTGTGATTATATGCATCAAGTGTTCATTCAAGGCTGAGGCAAAATATCGAGATATATATCGTGTATCGCAATATGGCCTTAAAATATCGCAATATTAAATAAAGGCCATATCGCCCAGCCCTAGTTCAATGATGCCATTTCTGCTTGTCATGTATAATTTTGTCTATTTTGTGTTTATCCTTGAATAAACAGGTCAGTTTCTTGTTACCAACCATTGTGTATTATTCAAACTCCCCTAATTCAGCTGGCTAGTTGTTATCAAGAGTACTAAAACCCTTTTCAACATGATTCTGACAACTAAGTAGGCTAAATAACTTTAAACTTTAATACATGCTCGGATAGGCCAGTATCGGTCAGTATCGGTATCGGTCAGTATCGGTATCGGATTGGAAATGCAAAAACAATATCGGTATCGGATCGGAAGTGCGAAAACCTGGATCGGGACATCCCTAGCTTGTAACCAGGCAAAGTTTCCAGTTCCTTCATCAGTTGACAGTACAGCCATGCACCTTTGGCATACTGATTATGGCCTGCAGCTGCAAAGATGTCCAGCATCCAGGTAGCAATGCAGGACAGGTGCCCATCGTGGTCTGCAAGCCGCTCAGTTCGGATGAACAGTTTAATAACATTTACCATGTGGTGGTACTGCACCCAGAGTGCAGGTGTTCGTCCCCCTTTGGCGAGTCTTTTGAAGGTTTCTCCAAATCTCTGCTCAAACAGTACCACCACTGGATCTGTGTGACTGGCTCCCATCTTCCAATCAGCTACCATCTCCATAAAGGTCCTCATTCCAACAAGCTCCTCCTCAGTGAAGGCATGTTTCATGATGTGCTGATACATGGCTGCACTAATGAGGAGGTGAGCACGGATTGCCTTGTCCAAACACCCTCCATCCAGGATGTGGCTAGCTGTCGTACTCCCCGGATAAATCAGCTGGATCAGCTCTAGTAGTCCAGAATCCTCCATGATGTTACCAATGGATCCAAGGTAGGACTTCAGCAGATGAAACCCGCCCAACCTCGGAATGATGTGTAGATTGGCCTGCTTAATAATATCCACAGCCTTCAGCCAAATCGGAAGATCGAACGTCACTATAGTGACCTTGCCTGCAGAGAGCCGGATGTACTCTTTGAGAGTGGTGAAGATGGTGTTGTGGTCATTAGGGTTACCATCAATGACTGGGAGGAAATCAATCTGTGTGCTCTGCTTGACATTATCTGAATGGATACTCTTCATCCATCCATTCCAGTTGGTGTGTGGGAAGTCAGGATCCTGAGCTTTGATCGCCCACACTGCTGCCCAGAGTATATCACCCAGTGTGAGGAGTGGCTGGCTATGTATCAAAGAGGAGGAGAGTTCATCAATGGGAAAAAACGTGATGGAGTTTATTCCCTTCTGTTTCATGTTCATGAATGGAAGAATATTCACTTCAGCTTGCTTCAGGAGCTTAGCTTTGGCAAGGGCCTTCAATTTTACCCTCTGGACAGCTGCTGTTGTCCGCGGATCTGGCAAAGGTGGTGCCGGAGAGGTTACTTTGATCCAACCCATGGAATGCAAGGGAGTGTTTCCATGAATAGAGACAATGTTTAAATCTATATTGTCCCCAACAAACTGAGTGACTGCATTGCTTGCTTCATCAACACCCATGGAGACCACCTGATCATCACTTTCACTAGCTGTTGGAACTGATATATCCTCAAGTGCGGCATCTACTGCAACCTCATCATCGATCTGATCATCTGATTCTTCCACAATGGTATCAAGAGTGCCAGATGTATCTGGGATGCCATCTCCGTTCCTGTCATTAAGGTAGCAGTATTTGTAGTTTTGGTGCATGTTTGGTGCTAATGTTAAAGGGGAACATTATCACCAGACTTATGTAAGCGTCAATATATACCTTGATGTTGCAGAAAAAAGACCATATATTTTTTTAACCGATTTCCGAACTCTAAATGGGTGAATTTTGGCGAATTAAACGCCTTTCTATTATTCGCTCTCGGAGCGATGACGTCACGTTGTGACGTCACATCGGGAAGCAATCCGCCATTTTCTCAAACACATTACAAACACCGAATCAAGTCAGCTCTGTTATTTTCTGTTTTTTCGACTGTTTTCCGTACCTTGGAGACATCATGCCTCGTCGGTGTGTTGTCGGAGGGTGTAACAACACGAACAGGGACAGATTCAAGTTGCACCAGTGGCCCAAAGATGCAAAAGTGGCAAGAAATTGGACGAAATTTGTTCAAAATACGAGGGTGTGGGGAAAGCCGACAAAATGGTCAGTCGTTTGTTCCGCACACTTTACCGACGAAAGCTATGCTACGACAGAGATGGCAAGAATGTGTGGATATCCTGCGACACTCAAAGCAGATGCATTTCCAACGATAAAGTCAAAGAAATCTGCCGCCAGACCCCCATTGAATCTGCCGGAGTGTGTGAGCTATTCAGGGACAAAGGACCTCGGTAGCACGGCAAGCAATGGCGGCAGTTTGTTCCCGCAGACGAGCGAGCTAAACCCCCTGGATGTCCTGGCTCACACCGTCCCTTATGCCACCGAAGATGATCAAGAGAAGAATATCGACACTAGCTTCCCTGGCCTGCTGACATCAACTCCAAAACTGGACAGATCAGCTTTCAAGAAAAGATAGCGGATGAGGGTATGTCTACAGAATATATTAATTGATGAAAACTTTATTCATTACTCGCAGTTTTACGTAAATTATTATACATAAACTGTGTTTACCAATAATTTAGCTTAAAAACATTACAACACTTAAAAACAAACACATACCAATCGTTGGTTAGAAGGCGATCGCCGAATTCGTCCTCGCTTTCTCCCGTGTCGCTGGCTGACGTGTCGTTTTCGTCGGTTTCGCTTGCATACGGTTCAAACCGATATGGCTCAATAGCTTCAGTTTCTTCGTCAATTTCGCTTAAGCCGCTGAAATCCGAGTCTGAATCCGAGCTAATGTCGCTATACCTTGCTGTTCTATCCGCCATGTTTGTTTGTATCGGCATCACTATGTGACGTCACAGGAAAATGGACGGGTGTATATAACGATGGTTAAAATCAGGCACTTTGAAGCTTTTTTTAGGGATATTGCGTGATGGGTAAAATTTCGAAAAAAACTTCGAAAAATAAAATAAGCCACTGGGAACTGATTTTTAATGGTTTTAACCCTTCTGAAATTGTGATAATGTTCCCCTTTAAACTCATAACGTCCTCACATTGAAATGCCAATCAACTACAGCAACCATCACTAAACACTGACTTGGCCCATTCATCATGTCAAACATTAAAGAATAAACTATTATCTTTTTTATTTGATTATTATTACTGAATAATTATTATTATTCAGGTGTACTGGAGAGGAGGCTACGCCGGATAGTCGAACCTCGGATTCAGGAGGAACAGTGTGGTTTTCGTCCTGGTCGTGGAACTGTGGACCAGCTCTATACTCTCGGCAGGGTCCTTGAGGGTGCATGGGAGTTTGCCCAACCAGTCTACATGTGCTTTGTGGACTTGGAGAAGGCATTCGACCGTGTCCCTCGGGAAGTCCTGTGGGGAGTGCTCAGAGAGTATGATTTTGGCGGTCCGCTCCCTGTATGATCAGTGTCAGAGCTAGGTCCGCATTGCCGGCAGTAAGTCGGACACGTTTCCAGTGAGGGTTGGACTCGGCCAAGGCTGCCCTTTGTCACCGATTCTGTTCATAACTTTTATGGACAGAATTTCTAGGCGCAGTCAAGGCGTTGAGGGGATCCGGTTTGGTGGCTGCAAGATTAGGTCTCTGCTTTTTGCAAATGATGTTGTCCTGATGGCTTCATCTGGCCAGGATCTTCAGCTCTCGCTGGATCGGTTCGCAGCCGAGTGTGAAGCGACTGGGATGAGAATCAGCACCTCCAAGTCCGAGTCCATGGTTCTCGCCCGGAAAAGGGTGGAGTGCCATCTCCGGGTTGGGGAGGAGACCCTGCCCCAAGTGGAGGAGTTCATGTACCTCGGAGTCTTGTTCACGAGTGAGGGAAGAGTGGATCGTGAGATCGACAGGCGGATCGGTGCGGCATCTTCAGTAATGCGGACGCTGTATCGATCCGTTGTGGTGAAGAAGGAGCTGAGCCGGAAGGCAAAGCTCTCAATTTACGGGTCGATCTACGTTCCCATCCTCACAGGTCATGAGCTTTGGGTTATGACCGAAAGGATAAGATCACGGGTACAACCGGCCGAAATGAGTTTCCTCCCTTAGAGATAGGGTGAGAAGCTCTGTCATCCGGGAGGAGCTCAAAGTAAAGCCGCTGCTCCTCCACATCGAGAGGAGCCAGATGAGGTGGTTCGGGCATCTGGTCAGGATGCCACCCGATCGCCTCCCTCGGGAGGTGTTTAGGGCACTTCCGACCGGTAGGAGGCCACGGGGAAGACCCAGGACACGTTGGGAAGACTATGTCTCCCGGCTGGCCTGGGAACGCCTCGGGATCCCCCGGGAGGAGCTGGACGAAGTGGCTGGGGAGAGGGAAGTCTGGGCTTCCCTGCTTAGGCTGCTGCCCCCGCGACCCGACCTCGGATAAGCGGAAGAAGATGGATGGATGGATGGATTTTATTATTATTATTTTTTTACATATACCCTGCATGGTATGTGTGAGTAGGGGGCATTGTCGGGATGAGGAAAGGAGGTGTGGCCATTTTTCCACCAGGGAGTGCTCTTGGTGAAAAATAAATACTTGCAATGAACTCAGAATATTGAAGAACCCCTAATTTGACCCCTCACAAGTTACTTCAGGCCAAATTAAGCATTTTCGAATTTTCGAAAATCGGTTAATGTGCAGTTTTTTTTACAAACTTTCCCCCAGAAGTTGAATTTCAACTTTTTAGGACATGTTACTAGACACCTTTATAAACACATTGGTGAAGAGATTTCTTGGTAACGATTTAGTTCCCAGATTTGCCAAATATCCCATAAGATGACCTTACTATGAGGCCTAATGTGTCTTTTCCACTCTCACCTGTAGTAGTAGTGCACAGGTGTGGAATAGGCTGCCAGTGGCATGTAAGAGTAGTAGAAGCTGCCGTACAAAAATGCGGCGATCCAGAGCAGCAGCACCACCACGGAGAACACCACCACACCCTGCACGGCTCTCTGGAGCGTGCGGGTGATTGCAGAGTCAACCGTATCTTTGACCTTGGACAGCAACGCACCAAAAAGGAGGAACGGCTCATCATCGTCGTCATCATCTCCAGAGTGTCGATAACTGGTCTGATCCATTCTACCTACAGAGACAGCAAGCAGGTCGATTAGTGAGCGGAGAAGTAAAAAGACCTCCAGATGTTCCGTGCACGCTGCAGAGAATACCAAGAAATGTTATGATGTTCCTACTGAGAAAGATGCATTCTTCAGTGGAAGTCTCACAGGATGAACACAAACATCACATTGATGGGACTAAGAAGTGAGAAACCACTGAGTCCAATTTCACTTCACAGGCATCAGATGACTTAGTGAGTGGTTCAACACGGGCCAGTTTAGTCCTGCTGGAACTGGGAGGTTGGAGCCATTTTCCTTTTAATATATACTTCTAAAGCACCACTTGGGGTTTGTGCTACTATTATAGTGCCACTTGGGGTTTGTTCTACTATTATAGTGCCACTTGGGAATTATTCTACTATTATAGTGCCACTTGGGGTTTGTTCTACTATTATAGTGCCACTTGGGGTTTATTCTACTATTATAGTGCCACTTGGGGTTCGTTCTACTATTATAGTGCTACTTGGGGTTTGTTCTACAATTATAGTACAACTTGGGGTTTGTTCTACTATTATAGTGCCACTTGGGGTTTATTCTACTATTATAGTGCCACTTGAGGTTTGTTCTACTATTATAGTGCCACTTGGGTTTTGGTCTATAGTGCCACTTGGGGTTTGTTCTACTATTATAGTGCCACTTGGGAATTATTCTACTATTATAGTGCCACTTGGGGTTTGTTCTACTATTATAGTGCCACTTGGGGTTTATTCTACTATTATAGTGCCACTTGGGGTTCGTTCTACTATTATAGTGCTACTTGGGGTTTGTTCTACAATTATAGTACAACTTGGGGTTTGTTCTACTATTATAGTGCCACTTGGGGTTTATTCTACTATTATAGTGCCACTTGAGGTTTGTTCTACTATTATAGTGCCACTTGGGTTTTGGTCTATAGTGCCACTTGGGGTTTGTTCTACTATTATAGTGCCACTTGGGGTTTATTCTACTATTATAGTGCCACTTGGGGTTTGTCCTACTATTATAGTGCCCCTTGGTGTTTATTCTACTATTATAGTGCCACTTGGGGTTTGTTCTACTATTATAGTGCCACTTGGGGTTTGTTCTACTATTATAGTGCCACTTGGGTTTTGGTCTATAGTGCCACTTGGGGTTTGTTCTACTAATATAGTGCCACTTGGGGTTTGTTCTACTATTATAGTGCCACTTGGGTTTTTTCTACTATTATAGTGCTACTTGTGGTTTGTCCTACTATTATAGTGCCACTTGGTGTTTATTCTACTATTATAGTGTCAATTGGGGTTTAATCTACTATCATAGTGCCACTTAGGGTTTGTACTACTATTATAGTGCCACTTGGGGTTTGTTCTACTATTATAGTGCCACTTGGGGACTATTCTACTACTATAGTGCCACTTGGGGTTTATTCTACTATTATAGTGCCACTTGGGGTTTTTCTACTATCATAGTGCCACTTGGGGTTTGTTCTACTATTATAGTGCCACTTGGGGTTTATTCTACTATTATAGTGCCACTTGGGGTTTTTCTACTATCATAGTGCCACTTGGGGTTTGTTCTACTATTATAGTGCCACTTGGGGTTCGTTCTACTATTATAGTGCCACTTGGGTTTTGGTCTATAGTGCCACTTGGGGTTTGTTCTACTATTATAGTGCCACTTGGGGTTTTTCTACTATCATAGTGCCACTTGGGGTTTGTTCTACTATTATAGTGCCACTTGGGGTTTGTCCTACTATTATAGTGCCACTTGGGTTTTGGTCTATAGTGCCACTTGGGGTTTGTTCTACTATTATAGTGCCACTTGGGGTTTGTTCTACTATTATAGTGCCACTTGGGTTTTGTTCTATAGTGCCACTTGGGGTTTGTTCTACTATTATAGTGCCACTTGGGGTTTATCCTACTATTATAGTGCCACTAGGGGTTTGATCTACTATTATAGTGCCACTTAGAGTTTGTACTACTATTAAAGTGCCACTTGGGGTTTATTCTACTATTACAGTGCCACTTGGGGTTTGATCTACTATTATAGTGCTACTTGGGTTTTGGTCTATAGTGCCACTTGGGGTTTGTTCTACTATTATAGTGCCACTTGGGGTTTGTTCTACTATTATAGTGCCACTTGGGGTTTTTCTACTATTATAGTGCTACTTGTGGTTTGTCCTACTATTATAGTGCCACTTGGTGTTTATTCTACTATTATAGTGCCAATTGGGGTTTGATAAATGATAAATGGGTTGTACTTGTATAGCGCTTTTCTACCTTCAAGGTACTCAAAGCGCTTTGACACTACTTCCACATTTACCCATTCACACACACATTCACACACTGATGGAGGGAGCTGCCATGCAAGGCGCTAACCAGCACCCATCAGCAGCAAGGGTGAAGTGTCTTGCTCAGGACACAACGGACATGACAAGGTTGGTACTAGGTGGGGATTGAACCAGGGACCCTCGGGTCGCGCACGGCCACTCTTCCACTGCGCCACTTGGTGCCACTTGGCGTTTGTTCTACTATTATAGTCCCACTTGGGTTTTTGCTACTATTATAGTGCCACTTGGGGTTTGTTCTACTATTATAGTGCCACTTGGGGTTTATTCTACTATTATAGTGCCACTTGGGGTTTTTCTGCTATCATAGTGACACTTGGGGTTTATTCTACTATTATAGTGCCACTTGGGGTTTGTACTACTATTATAGTGCCACTTGGGGATTATTCTACTATTATAGTGCCACTTGGAGTTTGTTCTATTACTATAGTGCCCCTTGGGGTTTATTCTACTATTATATTGCCACTTGGGGTTTTTCTACTATCATAGTGCCACTTGGGGTTTGTTCTACTATCATAGTGCCACTTGGGGTTTGTTCTACTATTATAGTGCCACTTGGGTTTTGGTCTATAGTGCCACTTGGGGTTTGTTCTACTATTATAGTGCCACTTGGGGTTTGTACTACTATTATAGTGCCACTTGGGTTTAGTTCTATAGTGCCACTTGGTGTTTGTTCTACTATTATAGTGCCACTTGGGGTTTATCCTACTATTATAGTGCCACTAGGGGTTTGATCTACTATTATAGTGCCACTTGGGGTTTATTCTACTATTACAGTGCCACTTGGGGTTTGATCTACTATTATAGTGCCACTTGGGGTTTTTCTACTATTACAGTGCCACTTGGGGTTTATTCTACTATTATAGTACCACTTGGGGTTTGAACTACTATTTTAGTGCCATTTGGGTTTTGTCCTACTATTATAGTGCCACTTGGGGTTTGTTCTACTATTATAGTGCCACTTGGGGCTTGTTCTACTATTATAGTGCCACTGGGCGTTTGTTCTACTATTATAGTCCCACTTGGGTTTTTTCTACTATTATAGTGCCACTTGGGGTTTGTTCTATTATTATAGTCCCACCTGGTTTTTTTTCTACTATTATAGTGCCACTTGGGAATCATTCTACTATTATAGTGCCACTTGGGGCTTGTTCTACTATTATAGTGCCACTGGGCGTTAGTTCTACTATTATAGTCCCACTTGGGTTTTTTCTACTATTATAGTGCCACTTGGGGTTTGTTCTATTATTATAGTCCCACCTGGGTTTTTTTCTACTATTATAGTGCCACTTGGGAATCATTCTACTATTATAGTCCCACCTGGGTTTTTTTTCTACTATTATAGTGCCACTTGGGGTTTGTTCTACTATTATAGTGCCACTTGGGGTTTGTACTATTATAGTGTTTATTGGCATTAAGGTGCTATTTCAAGGCAGCCTAAGTAAGAGAGAGTTATCCCATCATGCACACATCATGTAAACAAGTACAAGTACTGTAACTAAATCTGTTCATTTTTTATTTAGAATAAATGGTCTTACCTGAGTTGTGTGTTGATTCATCAGCAAACTTCTTGGTCTGTGGCTCAAACGCCGTCTGGATGAAAAGTTGTGACGAAGAACCTCCCAATAGTTCCTCCCCTGCCCAACAAGCCAAATGGAACAGAGTTCTAAGGAAGAGAACACAACACATGACTATTTTTGTCCGACCCCATTTTGTAATACTTCATGTTGTCAGAAATGTTGACATTTCTTCCACATTGTGCTAATAGTATTGGGGACCTCGGTCACAAATTGCAAAGGATACGATAAATAAACAGCTCTTTTACATCCATCGTAATTGAAGATGGGTATAAATCAAAAGCAACAAATTTAAAGACAAAACGCATTAAAAACAAAAGAATCTTACAAACTCAAACAGCAATTCTGTTCCTCACCTGTAGGAGGAGAAACCTCTTCACGCAACATAATAAAACCGCCAAAATACATTTGAGCGTCGAAGAAGAGTTTTTTTTTTTATCCAATCAGATGCTATATGCTAATCAACCCGGAACTCGCGGCGGCGTCCTCTTTCAAACAATCTGTGGACGTTGGAGGCACGTATCAGGTAAACAAAACACGTCATCCATCCATTTCCTACCGCTTGTCCCTTGCACGGACGGCATATGTCTTCAACTAGTGATGTTTAAATATCATGTAATACTGCAAAGGTAAATACAGTAGTAGAGTGTCGCTACAGTACGTGAACATTAACAAGACGCACATGTGTTCGTGCATTGTGTTATTTACAAGAATAACATTCACATTAAATATATAGTGATGGAATAACATCCACATTACATATATAGTGATAGAATAACATCCACATCAAATATATAGTGATAGTATGTACCATAGACATCTTATAAGTAGAAGCAGCATTGGCTGCTGTGACGCGAGAAATTGGGCCGGCGTCTTGAAGTGGTGACGAGGAGCCGGCGAGCAGCCTAAACTGACAGTTGACTGGTAGAAAACAAAGATGCTAAACTGACAGTTGACAGGTAGAAAACAAAGATGCTAAACTGACAGTTGACAGGTAGAAAACAAAGATGCTAAACTGACAGTTGACAGGTAGAAAACAAAGATGCTAAACTGACAGTTGACAGGTAGAAAACAAAGATGCTAAACTGACAGTTGACAGGAAGAAAACAAAGATGCTAAACTGACAGTTGACAGGTAGAAAACAAAGATGCTAAACTGACAGTTGACAGGAAGAAAACAAAGATGCTAAACTGACAGTTGACAGGTAGAAAACAAAGATGCTAAACTGACAGTTGACAGGTAGAAAACAAAAATGGTGTTCAGCATTTTCCTGCTCAAATGAGCGGACTGTTGAGAATAGGAATCGGGGGATTACTTTTCACAAGTAAGATTTAACATTAACGTACTATTGGTTGTATTTTGTGAAAAGAATATTACCACAGAGTTGAGAAGGAGCAAAGATCTTCATAGTACTGAAATCGTAGCCGCATCTCTGCAAACCTATAGTGGCACCATGCCTTCAGTGTGCATATTGTATATAGTTCTCCGCAAACCTATGAAATGTTCTATTTTGTCTTCATTATTTTGTCAGAATGCACCAGAATGCTTCATGTGTATGTGAAAATCACAAAGAAATCTTCTGGGGGAGGATGACCACCCTACAGGGGTTTGGTTTACAAACTTTCAGCCCCACCTAAAACAAAATACACCAGGCGCCACTGACTATGATACATTCTCATTTTAGGCAAAGTCTAAGACAATACTTTCTTAACAGTATAATTGTAACCAGGAATAAGTCTTCAAGTAACAATATTCAAATACTAACATTGTTGGGTAAGACAGAATTTGGTTTTATTCTGAATCCAGTGAAACAAATTGGTGGTTTTAGCTGATATAAAGACTTTCAGGTGTTTATATATGTTTATGTTTAAGTATTTGGCAAACGCTTTTATCCAAAGCGACATGCATCAAAAATACATATAAAACAATCACTGTAAACATGATCATTTAAAGGAAGAATGTAATACAAAATATCAATACAAAGTGTCAAGACAGAATAAACTCTCTGCTGCTGCAGCAACAGAGATACAGTATATAAGATATATAGCTATCTAATGTATTCATACATTGTTTTTGTAGCATGTATATATAACCTAATCATATTCTTTCTTCAACTTAAAAATAGCTGACCGTTTTTTCCCCCTTCTCTGGGATTATATTCCCAATTTTGATCTGGGACGTCTGGTCACTCATAGCATATAAGAATATTCTATTACTGTTAAGCAAACTATGAATAATAAAACATGTGTCCTTTATCATAGCTACGAATGACAAAAAAGGTCGTGAAAATCAGTGGTATTCAGTGAATAAAATTAAAAAATTAATTAAATGCAGCCACTACTTGCTTGTCTTGATGATATCAAGGTCAGGATGGGCCTGAATTTCTTAAATTTCAATGGAAAGAAGACCAAAGTAATAGTGTTTGGACCTAGTGGTACCTGTGAGCTACCCCCTGTTGACTTTGGCCCTTCGGCTTTGCACGTTAATGGTCACCAACCTGGGCTTTGGTATTGACAGTAATTTTAAATTGGAGCGTCAGATTGGCACAGTGGTGAAAGCCAGCTTTTTTTTTTATTTACGTCAGCTGGCCAAGGTTAAAAATCTTCTTTCTAGGCAACAGTTTGAGACAGTAACCCATGCCTTTATCACATCTGGGCTGGATTACTGTAACTCTTTTGTATTTTGGAATTAGTCAATCCTCCCTCTCATGTCTGCAGCTGCTCCAAAATGCAGCTGCCCAACTTTGAACTAACACAAGAAAAAGACACCACATTACTCCTGTTTTAGCCTCCCTCCACTGGCTGCCTGTGTCTTTTAGAGTCCATTTTTGAAATAATTTTACTCGTTTTTAAATCCTTACGTGGTCTTACCGTGAATTGATTAACGTACCATGAATTTATTAACGTGGACCCCGATTTAAACAAGTTGAAAAACTTATTCGGGTCTTACCATTTAGTGGTCAATTGTACGGAATATGTACTGTACTGTGCAATCTACTAATAAAAGTTGCAATCAATCAATCAATCAATTGCCCCACCTTACCTCTCTGAGCTGCTCCACCTCTATGCCCCCACCCGGGCCCTCGGGTCAGCTGATCAGCTGCTCCTGGAGGTGCTCAAATCAAAGCGCAAGCTCAGTGGGGACAGAGCCTTCTCGCGGTTTAGCTCGGTTGGTAGAGTTGCCGTGCCAGCAACTTGAGGGTTCCAGGTTCGATCCCCGCCATCCTAGTCACTGCCATTGTGTCCTTGGGCAAGACACTTTACCCACCTGCTCCCAGTGCCACCCACACTGGTTTAAATGTAACTTAGATATTGGGTTTCACTAGAGAAAAGCGCTATATATATATAATTCACTTCACTTCACTGTTGCAGGTCCCAAACTCTGGAACCATCTCCCACTCCATGTGAGACAGGCCCCTTCTTTGGCTACTTTCAAGACCCTTCTTAAAACCCATTTTTATTCACTGGCTTTTAACCGAGCATGAGACTGTAAACTGTTTTAACTGCTTTTAATCTAACAAATTGTTCTTAGGATAGTTTGTATTTGCTTTTTCAATCTGTATTTTACCTCAGTTTTAAAGGGGAACATTATCACAATTTTAGAAGGGTTAAAACCATTAAAAATTAGTTCCCAGTGGCTTATTTTATTTTTCGAAGTTTTAAATTTTTTTTTACCCATCACGCAATATCCCTAAAAAAGCTTCAAAGTGCCTGATTTTAACCATCGTTATATACACCCGTCCATTTTTCTGTGACGTCACATAGTGATGCCAACACAAACAAACATGGCGCATAGAACAGCAAGCTATAGCGACATTAGCTCGGATTCAGACTCGGATTTCAGCGGCTTAAGCGATTCAACAGATTACGCATGTATTGAAACGGATAGTTGTAGTGTGGAGGCAGGAAGCGAAAACGAAATTGAAGAAGAAACTGAAGCTATTGAGCCATATCGGTTTGAACCGTATGCAAGCGAAACCGACGAAAACGACACGACAGCCAGCGACACGGGAGAAAGCGAGGACGAATTCGGCGATCGCCTTCTAACCAACGATTGGTATGTGTTTGTTTGGCATTAAAGGAAACTAACAACTATGAACTAGGTTTACAGCGTATGAAATACATTTGGCAACAACATGCACTTTGAGAGTGCAGACAATTAATATATTCTGTAGACATACCCTCATCCGCTATCTTTTCCTGAAAGCTGATCTGTCCAGTTTTGGAGTTGATGTCAGCAGGCCAGGGAAGCTAGGGTCGATATTGTTCTCTTGATCATCTTCGGTGGCATAAGGGACGGTGTGAGCCAAGACATCCAGTGGCGCAGTGGAAGAGTGGCTGTGCGCGACCCGAGGGTCCCTGGTTCAATCCCCACCTAGTACCAACCTCGTCATGTCCGTTGTGTCCTGAGCAAGACACTTCACCCTTGCTCCTGATGGGTGCTGGTAGCGCCTTGCATGGCAGCTCCCTCCATCAGTGTGTGAATGTGTGTGTGAATGGGTAAATGTGGAAGTAGTGTCAAAGCGCTTTGAGTACCTTGAAGGTAGAAAAGCGCTATACAAGTACAACCCATTTATCATTTATTTATCATTTAGCTCGCTCGTCTGCGGGAACAAACTGCCGCCATTGCTTGCCGTGCTACCGAGGTCCTTTGTCCCTGAATTGCTCACACACTCCGGCAGATTCAATGGGGGTCTGGCGGCAGATTTCTTTGACTTTATCGTTGGAAATGCATCTGCTTTGAGTGTCGCAGGATATCCACACATTCTTGCCATCTCTGTCGTAGCATAGCTTTCGTCGGTAAAGTGTGCGGAACAAACATCCAATTTCTTGCCACTTTCGCATCTTTGGGCCACTGGCGCAGCTTGAATCCGTCCCTGTTCGTGTTGTTACACCCTCTGACAACACACCGACGAGGCATGATGTCTCCAAGGTACGGAAAACAGTCGAAAAAACGGAAAATAACAGAGCTGATTTGACTCTGTGTTTGAGAAAATGGCAGATTGCTTCCCGATGTGACGTCATCGCTCCGAGAGCGAATACTAGAAAGGCGTTTAATTCGCCAAAATTCACCCATTTAGAGTTCGGAAATCGGTTAAAAAAATATATGGTCTTTTTTCTGCAACATCAAGGTATATATTGACGCTTACATAGGTCTGGTGATAATGTTCCCCTTTAAATGTTATTTTTTAGTCTGTCCTTTGCCTGTATTTCTTTGTGGTGTACAGCCCTTTGTTCTTCACCGGTGGTTGTTTTTAAAGGGCTTTATAAATAAAGTTGGTATGGTATTACCTTTTAAGATACGCAAAGGGTTTGGACCGGGCTGCAGGATGTCCTGTTCCAGCAACGTGACCCGGGTCGACGCATCATCTGTGGGCCAAGCCCCCCGGCAACCAGTGCACATGATCCCCTGTGAGATTGAGCACAACGGGCCGGCGCAGGTCTCCCAGTACTTTACAGCTGCCGTGAAGGACCGAAAACACGGTAGACTACATTTATTGATGCAGTTTTTTCGAAATTGTCATTTGATCATTAATTACTGCATGTTTTTCCCCCCTTAGAGAAGACTGTGTCGTTCAGGGGTCGCGGTCTCAAAGGACAGGAGCTGACCTGTCCACAAGGCTACACTGGACTTGTCCTCAAGGAGATAAACACGACCAGTTCTGATCAGGAGGTAAACTGCCATCTTGCAATGGAGCATTGGTGATAAAGGATTTGGTGACCGCCTTTCACTTCTGTTTGTGTGCAGGACAGGACCTTAAAGGTATCCTCAGTGTTTGACAAGCTGACTTACTGGAACCTGGAGACACCCCCTAACTCTGACGACGCTGTGGTGATGGCGATGGACTGGCCTGAGCTTGCTGCAGCGGTGAATGATTTCCTTCTAAAAAGACAGCACATCTTTATTAGTACACGCCAAAAGAAGCATCTGTACTCTTAAAACTGCCAATGGATATCACGTGACTCACCTCTTCTTGTTTTTGTTAGGATGTGGATGGAAGTTTGATATTTATGTTTGCTGTCTTAACAGATTCACGGAGCAGTGGACGACTAAAGAAAGTCCTGGTTGAAGAATAAAGGTTTTGAAACACAACATTCTTAGCTGGTGACTAAACAAAGTTCAAATGAGTGATTGTTACAGAGCAAAAACAAATTGAGTATTTTGTACTGAATAAACAATTACTTCACTTCAATGTTATTACTTCAGCACACTTACAATTAATGGATATACTCAGTTGTCCATGACAACCAGTAAACAATATTACTTCTTTAGTGTATTTTCAACGTTTAGATAATTTAACAGTGTTGCAAGACCTACTCAGAAACATCTAAAATATATACCGTATTTTTCGGAGTATAAGTCGCACCGGAGTATAAGTCGCACCTGCCGAAAATGCATAATAAAGAAGGAAAAAAACATTTAAGTCGTAGAGTATAAGTCGCATTTTTTGGGGAAATTTATTTGATAAAACCCAACACCAAGAATAGCCATTTGAAAGGCAATTTAAAATAAATAAAGAATAGTGAACAACAGGCTGAATAAGTGTACGTTATATGACACATAAATAACCAACCTCGAACGTGCCTGGTATGTTAACGTAACATATTATGGTAAGAGTCATTCAAATAACTATAACATATAGAACATGCTATATGTTTACCTAACAATCTGTCACTCCTAATCGCTAAATCCCATGAAATCTTATACGTCTAGTCTCTTACGTGAATGAGCTAAATGATATTATTTGATATTTTACAGTAATGTGTTAATAATTTCACACATAAGTCGCTCCTGAGTATAAGTCGCACCCCCAAACTATGAAAAAAACTTATAGTCCGAAAAATACGGTACTTCTATCATCATAATTTACAAATATTCACATGGTCAACAAGACTATGATTAATACTGATGTGAAAAAAACCCATTTTAAGCCATAGGTAATTCTTTAAAAGCTACTGTGGAGGGAGGTGTGGCCAGCGCACCTGCAGGAGCAAAGGTCACCGCCTCTGTCTATGGTGCTGAGGACGAGCACCATCGGATAGGGGCGGGGCATGTGCTGACGGCGAGACACAGCTGGCAGGTGATTATATTTCACAGGTGGTTGGTGTTAATCTAATCATCTGTTGTTTTTAACAGTAATCGGCCGGGAGCAGGAGGATAGAGAGGATACGGACGTGGCTGAAAAGTCGCGTCCTGCTGGAGAGAAAACTTTTGATAAAATCTATGTACATTAAAACCTGGTTAAAAACTGCACGCTTGGCTCTGGTGCTGTGTCTAACAGTGGACCTGGTGGGAAGCAACTTCCACAGCTACGTTATATATTAGTGCTATCAAACGATTACATTTTAAAATCAGATTAATCACGTGGTTGCTCCATTAATTAGGAATAAATATTTGTTTTTGTAGTGCGGCGTGGCGAAGTTGGTAGAGTGGCCGTGCCAGCAATCGGAGGGTTGCTGGTTACTGGGGTTCAATCACCACCTTCTACCATCCTAGTCAAGTCCGTTGTGTCCTTGGGCAAGACACTTCACCCTTGCTCCTGATGAGTGCTGGTTAGCGCCTTGCATGGCAGCTCCCGCCATCAGTGTGTGAATGTGGAAATAGTGTCAAATCGCTTTGAGTACCTTGAAGGTAGAAAAGCGCTATACAAGTATAACCCATTTATCATTTAGTGTTATTTTCTTGGAGTAATACCACCCACTGCCTTTTTAAGCACAGTGTGCTCTTCTTTATGTGGCACTCTGTTCCAATATGGCCACGCTCAATAGTAAACAAACAAAATCGTTTTTCATCTCCATTATTTCATTTCGCATAAGCAACGATACTTTACCATCACGTTTCGTGCAAACAAATAACCCGCCCGTTTTACCAAAACAAACAAAATCCACGTTATTGTGGACCTGCTACTTATTTTATGTTATTAATGTGCTATATGAAGATGAAGTGCTTTGAGAAAAAGTAAACTCCTTCCTGCAGAGTACGTCAAATACTTGTGTTTTTTTATGACATAAATATCTCACGGAGAGGGCCAACGTGCTGTTAAGCATCTTCGGTATTGCCGTTTGCTTCTGCAGTCTGTCGCTATCGTATCAATTGCACAAATGCGCGACAGTAACACGACTTAGAAGGTGTCGCCAGAGATGTTTCAGCGATTTTGAGCAATTCTGCGCTGCAGATGGGAGTAAAATTGTGTTTAAAAATTTTAATCAGACAAAAATTGATTAGGGATTAGTAATCCACAGTAATATGTTCATTTTGACAGCCCTAGTAAATAACATGTTCATCTTGTTGCTTGTACTCTATGTTTATGTCAGACTTTTGGCACATTTCATTAAAAACACCAAATTATTCAGCATGGTAAAACAACGCATTACAAGGTCAAATATGTCACAATAGAAATGATAGTTTAGGTGCCTCTTGAGTCTACAACACGGTTAGCTTTGATTAGCACATTTGTGAAAAACACACAACACACAAGACTGTCACACAACATTGTCACAAACCTCCAGAATGGTCGCGTTTAGTTTAACATATATAAACCGTAAAAGCAAAAGCATACATCTTCAGGGTCCTGGTGGTTAATATGGCACTAACAAATGTGTATTTAATGATGGGCCTCAAAGCTAATTGTTGAGAAGGGATTACATTTTTAGGCCATATTATAAGAATACTAAAATGATACATTTAATCCCATCAGGTGTGTAGTGTAGGTACAGTCGTAGTCAAAAGTGTACATACACTTGTAAAGAACATCATGTCATGGCTGTCTTGAGTTTCCAATCATTTCTACAACTCTTATTTTTTTTGTGATAGAGTGATTGGAGCACATACTTGTTGGTCACAAAAATCATTCAAGAAGTTTGCTTCTTTTATGAATTTATTATGGGTCTACTGAAAATGTGAGCAAATCTGCTGGGTCAAAAGTATACATACAGCAATGTTAATATTTGCTTACATGTCCCTTGGCAAGTTTCACTGCAATAAGGCGCTTTTGGTAGCCATCCACAAGCTTTTGCTTGAATTTTTGACCACTCTTCTTGACAAAATTGGTGCGGTTCAGCTAAATGTGTTGCTTTTCTGACATGGACTTGTTTCTTCAGCATTGTCCACACGTTTAAGTCAGGCCATTCTAAAACCTTCGTTCTAGCCCGATTTAGCCATACCTTTACATCACATGGACAAAGATAAGACCTTCTGGAGGAAAGTTCTGTGGTCAGATCTAGGGATGTCCCGATCCAGGTTTTTGCACTTCCGATCTGATACCGATATTGTTTTTGCATTTCCGATCCGATACCGATACTGACCGATACTGGCCTACCGAGCATGTATTAAAGTTTAAAGTTATTTAGCCTACTTAGTTGTCAGAATCATGTTGAAAAGGGTTTTAGTACTCTTGATAACAACTAGCCAGCTGAATTAGGTGAGTTTGAATAATACACAATGGTTGGTAACAAGAAACTGACCTGTTTATTCAAGGATAAACACAAAATAGACAAAATTATACATGACAAACAGAAATGGCATCATTGAACTAGGGCTGGGCGATATGGCCTTTTTTTAATATTGCAATATTTTAAGGCCATATTGCGATACACAATATATATCTCGATATTTTGCCTTAGCCTTGAATGAACACTTGATGCATATAATCACTGCAGTATGATGATTCTATGTGTTTTGATTGATTGATTGAGACTTTTATTAGTAGGTTGCACAGTGAAGTACATATTCCGTACAATTGACCACTAAATGGTAACACCCGAATAAGTTTATCAACTTGTTTAAGTCGGGGTCCACTTAAATTGATTCATGATACAGATATATACTATCAGATATATACTATCATCATAATACAGTCATCACACAAGATAATCACAGTGAATTATTTACATTATTTATAATCCAGGGTGTGGAGGGGGGCGCCTGATGTAAGTGTCAAAAAGACAGCCAAAAGAGTTTGATATGAGAATAAATCTAAAGTTAAAATATAGGGTAGAAATGCACCCATTTGCAGGAAATGTAGTCTTGATTTTCAAAATGTTCTTTCAAGGCTTGCATGTCTACATTAAAACATTATTCTTCATACTGCATTAATATATGCTACTTTTAAACTTTCATGCAGAGAAGGAAATCACAACTAAAAAAATCACTAATTTTTTCATACGGTGTTGTCGTGGAAATTTTTTTCCTCGGCATTTTGATGGTGTGGACGTGTGGCACCGAATGGAGATAAGCGTCTCGACAGACGTCACAATATTTGAACAATGATGACGAAAACTGTTGTCTCTGTCGTGTCCGTGTGTCGAAAATTGTTATGCGCTTATTTTTTTATTTGATTTTGTGCGTGGCATAGATTTGCTATGCGCAGAGGACGCTTAAACAGTGCGCAATTGCACAAGCGCGCACCTTAGAGAAAATGTTGGTCACACGGCTGCGCTAGCATCACAGCTAACGTTAGCCATGCTGCTACCTCTATGTGACGTATGTCGTGACAGTATGTGACGTGTGTAAGAAGGTGCGCTTGCTGTCTGTGAGAAGCACAGACACAGGAAAGAGTGAGAAGAGCCTGTCGTGTAATGTCAGCAGCTAAAAGCAACTGCGTGAGAATTGTGGATGTGTTGAAGGTGTGCTGGAAAATGCGGAACGGAAATTACGGAGCAGCAGAAAAGTGGAATGTATTATTTAAATCGGTGCGTAGGAAAACACGGACCGGAGTTTCTTTTTTAAACTGGATCTGGATCGGCATTTTCCCATACCTTGCCGATACGCAATTTTTGGCAAATATCGGCAGCCGATCCGATCCAAATATCGGATCGGGACATCCCTAGACTCAGATCAGACAAAAATGGAGCTGTTTGGCCACAATACCAAGCAATATGTTTGGAGGAGAAAAGGTGATGCCTTTAATCCCAGGAACACCACAACTACCGTCAAGCATGGTGGTGGTAGTATTATGCTCTGGGCCTGTTTTGCTGCCAATGGAACTGCTGCTTTACAGAGAGTAAATAAGACAATGACCTGCCAATTCTTCAGGACAAGCTAAAATCATCAGCCCGGAGGTTCGGTCTTGGGCGCAGTTGGGTGTTCCAACAGGACAATGACCCCAAACACACGACAAAAGTGGTAAAAGAATGGCTAAATCAGGCTAGAATGAAGGTTTTAGAATGGCCTTCCCAACAAGTCCATGTCAGAAAACCAACACATTTAGCTGAACTGCACCAATTTTGTCAAGAGGAGTGGTCAAAACTTCAAGCAGAAGCTTGTGGATGGCTACCAAAAGCGCCTTATTGCCAAGGGACATGTAAGCAAATATTAACATTGCTGTATGTATACTTTTGACCCAGCACATTTTCAGTAGACCCATAATAAATTCATAAAAGAAGCAAACTTCATGAATGTCTTTTGTGACCAACAAGTATGTGCTCCAATCACTCTATCACAAAAAAAATAAGAGTTGTAGAAATGATTGTAAAGTCAAGACAGCCATGACATGATGTTCTTTACAAGTGTATATACACTTTTGACCGCGACTGTATACAAACCGTAAAAGCAAAAGCATACATATTCAGGGTCCTGGTGCCAAATATATGGTGCTAAAAAGTGTGTATTTAATGATGGGTCTCAAAGCCAATTGTTGAGAAAGGATTACATTTTTAGGCCACGTTATAAAAATACTAAAATGACACATTTAATCACATCAGGTGTGTAGTGTAGGTATACACGACACCTCATTAGGTACCCCAGTAAGGAACCTCCTCAAAAGTGGATATCATTATGATTACTTAGGGTTGTGGCCAGTGAGTGTGTACCTTGGAAAATGAAGTTAAAATGCTGTATTTTGGTTGAGGGAGTGTGTTTCTATATGTTGGCTGAGAGGCGGAGCTTGTGGCAACAGCGTGTTCTCCACGTCAGCTTTGCTGCGTTTGGCCGGCAGCGTCTGGTCGTGGGCCTTGCGGATGTGTCGGTAGAGGTCGCCGGACTGCGTGTAGCTGCGGTAGCAGTAGCGGCATTCGAAGGGCCGCTCCCTGGTGTGCACGATGGCGTGGCGCCGCAGCGTGTACGTGCACGAGAAGGTCTTGCCGCAGACGCAGCACGTGGGGACGTCCTCCGCCGTGGTGTCCTGGAAGACCGTCCCAAATGTTGCGTGGTCCGGGTGGGGCCGGGCCGTGGACGGGGGAGGGAAGGAGGAAGGGCCGGCCCCGGAACAGGAGGAGGAAGAAGGGGAAAGAGCAAAAATGTAGTCGGAGGAGATGTGGCGGGAGGAGAGTCTGTTCAACTCCTCATCCTGGAGGTCATCGTCAGAGTCCTCATCCATCACTGGCTCACATATAACCTTTTCCTCCTCTTCGTCAGAAATAACAATGGCCTCCACTTTGACCGTCATGTTCTCACCATCATTGGGGTGAGCTCTTCCTTGAGGACTGTTGGGAGTGACAGTGCGGGAGTTCACACTTCCCTGCTGGGCTGAGAGGGAACTCTGGATTTGGATGCGGGGATGTGGCGGCTCATTTTGTGTACGTGAGGGTCGAGCTGGAGCGTGGGCCGCCACGACCACGTGGGGTTCTCGCCCCGTCGCACACCGGCGATCACACTCCGGAGGTTGTGTTTGGAGAAGAGCCAGCGACTGTACGTCTGACACCAGTGAAGACGAAGACGGCTGCTGGGTGTGACTGAGAAAACAACAAATGATGTCATTATAAGCCACGATGGGTTGTATTCACTTGACGTCACATCCGGCTCATTAAATAAGTGAGACTAGAAGTGGTGGGCCAGCGAGCGTCTGTTGTCAGAGCGTTTTGCCCTTTCTCGAAGAAAAATGCCCTATGCTTGTGTTGTATTAGGATGTTGGATCTTTTCAAAACGCGAAAATTATAAAAGTTTCTTCAGAGTTCCTGTAGATGTAATCAAGAAAGACGAAAAACGATGGGAAAATTGGCACGCACTCCAGTACAAGGGAGCAGATGGGAGTCGAAGAATGCATGAGATTGCAGTGATCACTTCCTTAAGGCTTTCTTTGATGTACTTTTAATGTTTAGTATTTTCCATTTACGGTAGGTTATCTTGATATTATTTGTATTTTATCTTTTTTCTGTGTTCTTGAAACGCATTTTTGCTATGAGTGTTTTGTCAACCACAAACTCCATCCATCCATCCATCCATCTTCTTCCGCTTATCCGAGGTCGGGTCGCGGGGGCAGCAGCCTAAGCAGGGAAGCCCAGACTTCCCTCTCCCCAGCCACTTCGTCCAGCTCTTCCTGTGGGACCCCGAGGCGTTCCCAGGCCAGCCGGGAGACATAGTCTTCCCAACGTGTCCTGGGTCTTCCCCGCGGCCTCCTACCAGTCGGACGTGCCCTAAACACCTCCCTAGGGAGGCGTTCGGGTGGCATCCTGACCAGATGCCCGAACCACCTCATCTGGCTCCTCTCGATGTGGAGGAGCAGCGGCTTTACTTTGAGCTCCCCCCCGGATGACAGAGCTTCTCACCCTATCTCTAAGGGAGAGCCTCGCCACCCGGCGGAGGAAACTCATTTCGGCCGCTTGTACCCGTGATCTTGTCCTTTCGGTCATAACCCAAAGCTCATGACCATAGGTGAGGATGGGAACGTAGATCGACCGGTAAATTGAGAGCTTTGCCTTCCGGCTCAGCTCCTTAAAGCTCCTTCTTCACCACAACGGATCGATACAGCGTCCGCATTACTGAAGACGCCGCACCGATCCGCCTGTCGATCTCACGATCCACTCTTCCCTCACTCGTGAACAAGACTCCGAGGTACTTGAACTCCTCCACTTGGGGCAAGATCTCCTCCCCAACCCGGAGATGGCACTCCACCCTTTTCCGGGCGAGAACCATGGACTTGGACTTGGAGGTGCTGATTCTCATCCCAGTCGCTTCACACTCGGCTGCGAACCGATCCAGTGAGAGCTGAAGATCCTGGCCAGATGAAGCCATCAGGACCACATCATCTGCAAAAAGCAGAGACCTAATCCTGCAGCCACCAAACCAGATCCCCTCAACGCCTTGACTGCGCCTAGAAATTCTGTCCATAAAAGTTATGAACAGAATCGGTGACAAAGGGCAGCCTTGGCGGAGTCCAACCCTCACTGGAAACGTGTACGACTTACTGCCGGCAATGCGGACCAAGCTCTGACACTGATCATACAGGGAGCGAACCGCCACAATCAGACAGTCCGATACCCCATACTCTCTGAGCACTCCCCACAGTGCACTGCTTCCCCTTCCTGAGGCGGCGGATGGTGGTCCAGAATCGCTTCAAAATGCAAACTTAGCCGAGTAAAAACGATGAAAGATGTATCCAATAGTCTTGATATCAATTTCCTTGACCCAGCCACACTAAGAAGGTGTAGACCTCCGTTTTCATCTGTTTGTTTTGTCCAAAGACCCCACATGTCTGGTAACACGAACAATGGATGATCCTTGAGATCACGCAACAATTGTTTTTTGATAATGCATAAGGATAGATTCCATTGCATAGTTTGATTTTTCGCTCTTATCTGTTTTTAATGGTAAGATCTAGATAGGATTTAGATAGTTTGCACTCTCTTTGTTACATATTAGCCATATTGGTTTGGTGGCCCACCACTTTGTTCATTTTCACATGACGAAATATAACCTAACTATATAATACAAATCTTTCTGTATGCACCTGTATGTTTCAGTGGTGCTGCATGGGCTGCAGAGAGCTAAGCCCTCGCTTTGATGAGCGGCCCCCAACCCGATGGTTCCCTCTGACCCGAGCCTAGACCGTCCGGCAGCAAGGCCCTCCTGCTGTCCATTGGACGGCTGAAAAGTGGCTTCCATGCCTGGTTGGGTGGTGTCAGCGAGATCCGGACTCAAGGGAGTGTGGACTCTTGCTTCGGATGAACCGGCATCAGTCCTGTGCTCGGACTTCAACCAACTACTTCCTGCCATTGCAGATATCGACGTGAGGTCCGCTTCCGTAGCGACAGGAGTTAAGTGATCTGCCGCCATGGTCAGCACGGTCTCAGTGCCGACATCCCCCCGATCATGTCTCCTGAACTCTGTTGCCTTAGTCCCGCTCTCCTCAGGGCGAGTGCTATCTGCCTCCGTCAAAGGCCTTTGTCTCTGCAGTATCCTTTTGCACACTTTCACCACCTCGTTCATGTGCAGGAAGCTTGCCGCCGCCAACACGTCCTCCACGGGCGGCGACTTCTCCAGCTGCAGCACGCCTTCGTAAACAAAGTCCAGCAGGAGGCTGAAGGCGGGCGCCGAGACGATGTCACTGTCAAGAGTGACAGAGCTGCTGGACGCAGCGTTGCCACTCAGAGAGTCACAGTAGAACATGTGGAAGAAAGGCGAGCAGGAGGCCAGAATGGCCCGGTGAGCCAGAAAACGGCAGGAGCCCACCAGGACAGTGCAGTCGCACAGGAAGCCCCGCTGGCGCTGGGATCGTAGGGCTGACAGTAGCTGCTGGGAATGTTGGGGAAACTCCATGATCTTAGTAACAAGACAAACAAATAGGAATTAATTACACACTTGAAGAGGCAGGTGTGTGCAGTAATAATCAAACAAAAGAGCTTTAACTAAATTGTAAACTATTGACCCGACCTCGGATAAGCGGAAGAAGATGGATGGATGGATGGATGGATGCATAGTTCTAACATAATATGTGGCACCTTGAGACATGACAGCATACTTGCCAACCTTGAGACCTCCGATTTCGGGAGGTGGGGGGAAGGGGGGCTGGGCGTGGTCGGGGGCGTGGCTGTGGCGGGGGCGTGGTTAAGAGGGGAGGAGTATATTTACAGCTAGAATACACCAAGTCAAGTATTTCATATTAGATATATATATATATATATATATATATATATATATATATCTAAGAAATACTTGACTTTCAGTGAATTCTAGCTATATATATATATATAAATATATATATATATATTTATTTTATTATATATATATGTATATATAAATAAAAGAAATACTTGAATTTCAGTGTTCATTTATTTACACATATGCACACACATAACACTCATCTACTCATTGTTGAGTTAAGGGTTGAATTGTCCATCCTTGTTCTATTCTCTGTCACTATTTTTCTAACCATGCTGAACACCCTCTCTGATGATGCATTGATGTGTGGCACGCACAAAAGTGCTTTCATCAAATGCATTAGAGTCTGGAATCTTCCATCTCTCCCTAGCATGGCCCAAAACCGGTCAATCTTTGCTTCCTGAGGAAGATCTTCAGTGCCAAGCACTTGGTAGTCAACTACTTTTTCGCGGAGGCTATCCAGGTCCAATCGCAGCTGCGGCTTGGAACTTACAAGCTGTTATGAGAGTAGCGTATGTGTGTGTGTGGCCCTTTAATAGGTGAGCATGTGAGGTAAGTGAGGTCAGTGAGTGTGTGGGCGAGAGAAGAGAGGGAGCGGTAGCGTGAGTGCGGGCGGGGACTAGTTTGTTTTGTGTTGGATTGGCTGTGTGCAAGCAATCAATAAAGCAAGATTTGCAACTAATCGCCGGACTCAGGCAGGAAAAGTGCAACGAAGCGTATTTCTTCATCTTACTCGTCGTCGGTGTCGCCATGGCTGTATCTTCCTCGTTCTTCTGCTTCGTCTCCTTGTTGTGTGCGCAGTTGTGCACTGCACTCTCTAAAAGCCGTATATGTTATTGATGTTATAGATGGCAGTATTGTCCTGTTTAAGAGTGTCACAACATTGCTGTTTACGGCAGACAAACTGCTTTACGGTAGACAAAAACATGACTGCTGTTGTTGTGTGTTGTTACCGCGCTGGGAGGACGTTAATGAAACTGCCTAACAATAAACCCACATAAGAAACCAAGAACTCGCCCTCGATCATTCTACAGTTATAATGTGGTTGGGCAGGCACACTGTTTATATCGTGGCTGGAGGGGGCGTGGCCTCCAGCTCCGCCTGAATGTCGGGAGAAAATTTGTCCCGGGATGTTTTCGGGAGAGCCGCTGAATTTCGGGAGTCTCCCGGAAAATCCGGGAGGGTTGGCAAGTATGGTATTATGTGAGTGTTGTTTTGTGCTAGGATGGATACTATTGTTGTCCAGAAAAGAATGACGTCAGCAACAAAACAGAAGTGGGATTTTAAAGCGGATTAATAAAAAATATATTGCGTGCGGGAGACGCTGTTTCCATGGTTACATGTCCTTATCCATGCTGGCTATGTGTGTGAAGTTATACTAACAGTACGCCGTTACAGGTCAACAATCTAAGGTCTGTAAGTACAGTAAATTATTTAGACACAAACAATTAAGGGACAAGCGGTAGGAAATGGATGGATGGAACTACATCCAAGCGCGGAATGAAATAAACAACAATTGGCTGGCTAGCAGCTAGCTAGCCGTGCTCCTTCATTCGCTCCCGTAGCCTCTAAACTAAACTTGGATGACAGGTCAGCCATTGTATTCAATTGTAAAATGTAATAAGGATACAAATGTTATTTTCTTACTTGGAACAGCCGCTTTCTTCCGCGGAAAAATGACAGCTTTTCCCCCGCAAGAAGCCGACACCTCCGTGACACATACGCCGGAAGTGTTGGTCGCCGATTGATAGTCACGTGACCACACCCCCGGAAGTGCTAGTCATAGACACGTTATAAGTAGACGCAGCATTGACTGCTGTGACGCGAGAAATTGGGCCGCCATCTTGAAGTGGTGATGAGGAGCCGGCGAGCAGCCTAAACTGACAGTTGACTGGTAGAAAACAAAGATGCTTAACTGACAGTTGACAGGTAGAAAACAAAGATGCTAAACTGACAGTTGACAGGGAGAAAACGAAGATGCTAAACTGACAGTTGACGGGTAGAAAACAAAGATGCTAAACTGACAGTTGACAGGTAGAAAACAAAAATGGTGTTCAGCGTTTTCCTGCTCAAATGAGCGGACTGTTGAAAATAGGAATCGGGAGATTACTTTTCACAAGTAAGATTTAACATTAACGTACTATTGGTTGTATTTTGTGAAAAGAGTGTGTGCATATTGTATATAGTCCTCTGCAAACCTATGGTGGCATCATGCCTTCAGTGTGCAGATTGTATATAGTTCTCTGCAAACCTATGAAATGTTCTATTTTGTCTTCATTATTTTGTCAGAATGCACCAGAATGCTTCATTTGTATGTGAAAATCACAAAGAAATCTTCTGGGGGATGATGACCCCCCCGAAAGGGGTTTGGTTTACAAACTTTCAGCCCTACCTAAAACAAAATTCACCAGCCGCCACTGATTATGATGCATTCTCATTTTAGGCAAAGTATAAGACAATACTTTCTTAACAGTATAATTGTAACCAGGAATAAGTTTTCATGTAACAATATTCAAATACTAACATTGTTGGGTAAGACAGAATTTGGTTTTGTTCTGAATCCAGTGAAACAGATTGGTGGTTTTAGCTGATATAAAGACTTTCAGGTGTTTATATATGTTTATGTTTAAGTATTTGGCAGCCGTTTTTATCCAAAGCGACATATATTAAAAAAAATACATATAAAACAATCAGTGTAAACATTATCATTTACGGGAAGAATGTAATACAAAATATCAATACAAAGTGTCAAGACAGAATAAACTCTCTGCTGCTGCAGCAACAGAGATACAGTCTATAAGATATATAGATATCTAATGTATTCATACATTGTTTATGTAGGATATACGCATGTATATATAACCTAATCATATTGTTTCTTCAATTTAAAAATAGCTGACCCTTCTCTGGGATTATATTCCCAGTTTTGATCTGGGACGTCTGGTCACTTATAGCAGTGGTTCTCAACCTTTTTTCAGTGATGTACCCCCTGTGAACATTTTTTTCATTCAAGTACCCCCTAATCAGAGCAAAGCATATTTGGTTGAAAAAAAGAGATAAATAAGTAAAATACAGCACTATGTCATCAGTTTCTGATTTATTAAATTGTATAACAGTGCAAAATATTGCTCATTTGTAGTGGTCTTTCTTGAACTATTTGGAAAAAAAGATATAAAAATAACTAAAAAGTTGTTGAAAAATAAACAAGTGATTCAATTATAAATAAATATTTCGACACATAGAAGTAATCATCAACTTAAAGGGCCCTCTTTGGGGATTGTAATAGAGATCCACTAGGATTCATGAACTTAATTCTAAACATTTCTTCACAAAAAAAGAAATCTTTAACATCAATATTTATGGTACATGTCCACAAAAAATCTAGCTGTCAACACTGAATATTGCATTGTTGCATTTCTTTTCACAGTTCTTTTTGACAGACATTTTAGTGAGGGTCAAACCATCATGGCATGGGGGAAACTCGGGGTTTATGGTAATGAATGGAATAGCCTACTTGATTTGATGTTCAGTTTATGAACTTACATTTATATTTTGTTGAAGTATTATTCAATAAATATATTTATAAAGGATTTTTGAATTGTTGCTATTTTTAGAATATTTAAAAAAAATCTCGCGTACCCCTTGGCATACCTTCAAGTACCCCCAGGGGTACGCGTACCCCCATTTGAGAACCACTGACTTATAGCATATAAGAATATTCTATTACTGTTAAGCAAACTATGAATAATAAAACATGTGTCCTTTATCGTAGCTACACGTATGACAAAAAAGCGCGTGGAAAATCAGTGGTATTCAGTGAGGTAAGATGAATTAAATGCGCTGACAGTTCATTGCTCCTACCAAATGAATTGCACTGAGTGGAGAAGGATCACCACTCCAAGATGGCGGCCCCGCGTCTCGTCAGCGCCAGTAGGCAGTAGCGCTCCATGTTGCGTACCCTTAGAACATGTCTATGGTGCTAGTCGCATATTGATGGTCACGTGACCACACTCTTGCGGAGAGCGCAAGTCGTGTTGACAGTTGTTTGGTGGCGTATTTTTAAGAGTGACAATGGACTGTGGGAAAGGAGAAAGAGGAGGAAGGAGAGGAAAGAGAGGCAGCCGTGGCGTGGAGGTGAGTTACAGCCATGTGTTATCGAGCATTTACCATGAATTGCTGAACGTGGACCCCGACTTAAACAAGTTGAAAAACTTATTGGGGTGTTACCATTTAGTGGTCAATTGTACGGAATATGTACTGTACTGTGCAATCTACTGATAAAAGTTTCAATCAATCAAAGCCAATAGAAACAGGTTCAGTTCTGACATGGCAGCAGTTCTGTGGTCTTCCGGTTAAGAAAAAGTGGGTGGGGCCACAATGACGTAATTCAGGAGGTATTTTTATTTATAATTTGCACTCCCTTTTTAAAAAAATAAAATAAATAAATAAATTGCACTCCCTTTTCAGGATAAAGATGTCAGATTGTCTAAATCTTTATCCTACGCTCTTCGCCACGGAGCCAGCCAGATGGGTCTTCACTTAAGTTCAGGTGAGTTACTCAGCTGATTCTCTGAAAACTTCATTCACCTGCTATATTTATTTTTTAATTTTCCTGAGGGAACTCACCTGAAGGAATCAATAAAGTACTATCTATCTATCTATTTGGTTTTGAATGACTTCACAGTACTTATATTTTTACAGGAGATTTACGAATGAGTACGTTACCTATTCAAAGATTTTTACCATAAAAAATGTAAATCTAATTAATCTGTTCCAGACACACACAAAACTTGTATATATATATATATATATTGCTATATAAATATAGCTATATATAGATAATCTATACATATATCTATAGATATATATAAATGTCTGTCGATCTATATATATATGTGTGTGTGTATGTATGTGTGTATGTATGCGCGTATATATGCGTACATATGCGTATATATGTGTGCGTGTGTATATGTGTGCGTGTATATATATATATATATATATATATATATATATATATATATATATATATATATATATATATATATATATATATATACACATATATATATGTGTGTATATATATACACGTATGTATATGTATATATACATACATACTGTGTGTGTGTGTATATATATATATATATATATATATATATATACACACACATGTGTGTATGTATGTATGTGTATATATATATATATATGTGTGTGTGTGTGTGTGTGTGTATAGATGTATGTAAATGTCTGTCGATCCATATATGTGTGTGTGTGTATGCATGTGTATATATGTGTGTATGTATGCGCGAATATATGCGTGCGTATATATGTGTGCGTTTGTATATATGTGTGCGTGTATATATATATATATATTTATATATACACGCATATGTACGCATATATATATACATATATACACGTGTGTATGTATATATATATATATATACATGTATGTATGTATGTCTGTATATATATATATATGTGTGTATATATATATATATATATATACACATGTATGTATATGTATATATACATACATACTGTGTATGTATGTATGTATATATATATATATATATATATGTATGTATATATATACAGTATATATATATATATTGTGTATATATATATATGTATGTATGTATGTATGTATGTATGTATGTATGTATGTGTATATATATATATATATATATATATGTATATATATATATATATACATACATATATATATATATATATATATATATATATGTGTATGTGTATATATATATATATATATGTATGTGTATATATATATATATATATATATGTGTATATATATATATGTGTATATATATATATATATATATGTATATATATATATATATGTATATATATATATATATATATATATGTATATATATATGTATATGTATATATATATATATATATATATATATATATATATATATATATATATATATATATATATATATATATATATATATATATATATATATATATATATATATACATATATATATATATATATGTATATTAGAGGTGGGAATCTTTGGCCACCTTATGATTCCATTACGATTCGATTAAAACTAGATTATTGATGCATCTTTAATTTATGTATATTGATGCAGTTTTACATATATTTTTGTTTCACTCAATAAGTGTTTATCACTTGTAACTTTAAAAAACTATTCATTTGGAATAAGTAACAGTTAAATTAATTCCCACATTTATCGAATTTATGAAAATGTGTGCAAAACTGGAACATAAGTGCCCGATATTAAAGGAACTGGTCGGATCTCTCAGTGAGGCGTCTCACTGCAGTCAGCCACATTTTACAACCTTCTACATTACTTTATTTACAGTAAATACATTTATTGACGTTTATGTATATACACACACACATATTTGTATACACATTGAACAAAATATAATCGCAACACTTTTGTTTTTGCTCCCATTTTTTATGAGTTGAACTCAAAGATGTACAACTTTTACTCTATACACAAAAGACCTATTCCTCTGAAATATTGTTCACAAATCTGTCTAAATCTGCACATTTCAGAGTGGCCTTTTATTGTGGGCAGCCTTAGGCACACCTGTGCAATAATCATGCTGTTTATCAGCATCTTGATACGTCACACCTGTGAGGTGGGATGGATTGTCTTGGTAATGAAGAAATGCTCACTAACACAGATTTGTGAACAATATTTAAAAATTAATTGGTCTTTTGTGTATATAGTAGAAGTTTTCCATCTTTGAGTTCAACTCATGAAAAATGGGAGCATAAACAAAAGTGTATACTTTAATTCAGTGTACGTATGTATAAATGTAGTCTTGTGGGCCAAATAGAAGATGTCGGCGGGCAGCATCTGGCCCGCAGACCAGCGTTTGGACACCCCTGTATTATTAGATGACACACGTCAATGCTTTGTTCCCTATAACACAAAGCTAAGATGTAGATGTTTGGTCAGAGAATGAAGCATATATCGATTGATCTACATCAGGGGTCACCAACGCGGTGCCCGCGGGCACCAGGTCGCCCGTAAGGACCAGATGTGTCGCCCGCTGGCCTGTTCTAAAAATAGCTCAAATAGCAGCACTTACCAGTGAGCTGCCTCTATTTTTTAAATTGTATTTATTTACTAGCAAGCTGGTCTCGTTTTGCTCGACATTCTTAATTCTAAGAGAGACAAAACTCAAATAGAATTTGAAAATCCAAGAAAATATTTTAAAGACTTGGTCTTCACTTGTTTAAATAAATTCATTAATTTTTTTACTTTGCTTCTTATAGCTTTCAGAAAGACAATTTTAGAGAAAAAATACAACCTTAAAAATGATTTTAGGATTTTTGAACACACATACATTTTTACTTTTTAAATTCCTTCCTCTTCTTTCCTGACAATTTAAATCAATGTTCAAGTACATTTTTTTTTTATTGTAAAGAATAATAAATACATTTTAATTTAATTCTTCATTTTAGCTTCTGTTTTTTCGACGAAGAATATTTGTGAAATATTTCTTCAAACTTATTATGATTAAAATTCAAAAAAAATATTCTGGCAAATCTTATTTCAAAGTCTTTTGAATTTCTTTTAAAATTTTTGTTCTGGAAAATCTAGAAGAAATAATGATTTGTCTTTGTTTGAAATATAGCTTGGTCCAATTTGTTATATATTTATGATTTGTTAAAAAATGTTAGTGGCTAGCTAGTTCAAATGGGATATTGTGATTTCACAAGACTGTCTTAGAAGTGATCATTTGAAAATGTTCAATTTGAAAAATGTGCACTTAGAGAAAATATAAAAATAAAGTGTTGCATATTGATACTTATCTGTTTCTATATATATTTATTGTGAGAAATCATTAAGATGATCAGTGTTTCCACAAATATAAATATCATTGATTATTAATAATAACATAGAGTTGAAGGTAAATTGAGCAAATTGGCTATTTCCGGCAATTTATTTAAGTGTGTATCAAACTGGTAGCCCTTCGCATTAATCAGTACCCAAGAAGTAGCTCTTGGTTTCAAAAAGGTTGGTGACCCCTGATCTACATTGTATGGGTTTTAGTATAATTCATGTCAAATATGTTTGCCTCCGCATCCTTCAATTTTTCTGTTGCTGGAAAAAGTTTGGACAATTCTGGGTTAAAGGGGAACATTATCACCAGACCTATGTAAGCGTCAATATATACCTTGATATTGCAGAAAAAAGACCATATATTTTTTTAACCGATTTCCGAACTCTAAATGGGTGAATTTTGGCGAATTAAACGCCTTTCTAATATTCGCTCTCGGAGCGATGACGTCACATCGGGAAGCAATCCGCCATTTTCTCAAACACCGAGTCAAATCAGCTCTGTTATTTTCCGTTTTTTTGACTGTTTTCCGTACCTTGGAGACATCATGCCTCGTCGGTGTGTTGTCGGAGGGTGTAACAACACGAACAGGGACGGATTCAAGTTGCACCAGTGGCCCAAAGATGCGAAAGTGGCAAGAAATTGGACGTTTGTTCCGCACACTTTACCGACGAAAGCTATGCTACGACAGAGATGGCAAGAATGTGTGGATATCCTGCGACACTCAAAGCAGATGCATTTCCAACGATAAAGTCAAAGAAATCTGCCGCCAGACCCCCATTGAATCTGCCGGAGTGTGTGAGCAATTCAGGGACAAAGGACCTCGGTAGCACGGCAAGCAATGGCGGCAGTTTGTTCCCGCAGACGAGTGAGCTAAACCCCCTGGATGTCTTGGCTCACACCGTCCCGAAGATGATCAAGAGAAGAATATCGACCCTAGCTACCCTGGCCTGCTGACATGAGGGTATGTCTACAGAATATATTAATTGATGAAAACTGGGCTGTCTGCACTCTCAAAGTGCATGTTGTTGCCAAATGTATTTCATATGCTGTAAACCTAGTTCATAGTTGTTAGTTTCCTTTAATGCCAAACAAACACATACCAATCGTTGGTTAGAAGGCGATCGCCGAATTCGTCCTCGCTTTCTCCCGTGTCGCTGGCTGTCGTGTCGTTTTCATCGGTTTCGCTTGCATACGGTTCAAACCGATACGGCTCAATAGCTTCAGTTTCTTCTTCAATTTTGTTTTCGCTACCTGCCTCCACACTACAACCATCCGTTTCAATACATGCGTAATCTGTTGAATCGCTTAAGCCGCTGAAATCCGAGTCTGAATCCGAGCTAATGTCGCTCTAGCTTGCTGTTCTTTCCGCCATGTTTGTTTGTGTTGGCTTCACTATGTGACGTCACAGGAAAATGGACGGGTGGTTAAAATCAGGCACTTTGAAGCTTTTTTTAGGGATATTGCGTGACGGGTAAAATTTTGAAAAAAACTTCGAAAAATATAATAAGCCACTGGGAACTGATTTTTAATGGTTTTAACCATTCTGAAATTGTGATAATGTTCCACTTTAACAAGGTGGTAGTAACTCTTCTTTCAAATTTTCCTAAGGAACTCTCCTGAAGGAATCAATAAAGTACTATCTATCTATCTATCTATCTATCTATCTATCTATCTATCTATAGATGGTTTTCTGTACGTAGATGACCTCCTGGCTCACCCTCAGTTCCGCTGGTACAAACTGGAAGATGTGCAAAGAGTGGTTGCCACAAATGACAAGCAGCGTTTTAAGCTGTGTCCTCATCCTGAAGACAGTCGCTTGCAGATTCGAGCCAATCAGGGCCACACCATGCAGGTACACATGTCACAAAGCTGCCGGACTGGGATGGGTTCTTTTTAAATGTCCAATCTTCTTAGGTGACGGATTTAGAGCTGAAGCCTGTCCTGGCTGGGTCCCCCGACTGCCCGGTTGAGGCTGTCCATGGCTCCTACATGCACAACTGGACCTCCATCCGGCAGCACGGCCTGAGCCGCATGAGAAGGACACACATCCATCTTGCCCCCGGCTTGCCAGAGGAGCATGGCGTCATTAGTGGTACGGTACGTTGGCGCGTTTGTCACTTTGGGCCTTCCACCAACTTTTTGTCTTGACTTCAAGGAATGAGGAAAGACTGCGATCTGGCTGTATTTATCCAAGTGCACGAAGCTCTTGCTGGTAAGATGACACAGTCAGTTGAAAGTTTCGTCCAACTTTGACATCATTCACTGGGACTGTACAGACGGCATCCAATTCTTCTGGTCAGAGAACCATGTGTTGTTGACCCCAGGGGACGCAGAGGGAAAACTTCCCCCCAAATACTTCAGCCGAGCTATAAGACTCAAACCGACTCGTAAGACATTTGGATCAATTGAGTTGATTCTCCATCTTGAAGGTGAGTTTTAAAGTGTATTTATTTTCTTTTTAGGGAGCGTACTGCCTCTGTCGTAGCAGCAGAGGAATGAGAAACATTGGAAGGATTCACTATTGCACCCTTGGAGGGAAAAAGAGGAAATCTGACCCAATGGACTGGACTCTCACACTATTATATTAGATCCACTATGGACTGGACTCTCACTATTATGTTAGATCCACTATGGACTGGACTCTCACTATTATGTTGGATCCACTATGGACTGGACTCTCAAACTATTATGTTGGATCCACTATGGACTAGACTCTCACTATTATGTTAGATCCACTATGGTCTAGACTCTCACTATTATGTTAGATCCACTATGGTCTAGACTCTCACTATTATGTTAGATCCACTATGGTCTAGACTCTCACTATTATGTTAGATCCACTATGGACTGGACTCTCAAACTATTATGTTGGATCCACTATGGACTAGACTCTCACTATTATGTTAGATCCACTATGGTCTAGACTCTCACTATTATGTTAGATCCACTATGGTCTAGACTCTCACTATTATGTTAGATCCACTATGGTCTAGACTCTCACTATTATGTTAGATCCACTATGGACTGGACTCTCACTATTATGTTAGATCCACTATGGACTAGACTCTCACTATTATGTTAGATCCACTATGGACTGGACTCTCCCTATTATGTTAGATCCACTATGGACTGGACTCTCACTATTATGTTAGATCCACTATGGACTGGACTCTCACTATTATGTTAGATCCACTATGGACTAGAATCTCACTATTATGTTAGATCCACTATGGACTGGACTCTCACACTATTATGTTAGATCCACTATGGACTGGACTCTCACTATTATGTTAGATCCACTATGGACTGGACTCTCACTATTATGTTAGATCCACTATGGACTGGACTCTCACAATATTATGCTAGATCCACTCGACTTCCATTGCACCGGTCGCCCATTGGGGGGTCCCCACATCTGCGGTCCCCTCCAAGGTTTCTCATTGTCATCCCATTGGGTTGAGTTTTTTTTGCCCTGATGTAGGATCTGAGCCCAGGATGTCGTTGTGGCTTGTGCAGCCCTTTGAGACACTTGTGATTTAGGGTTATAAGTAAACATTGATTGATTGATTGATCGATCAATGACAATAAAGGTATTCTGATTCTGATCTGCAATGTTTATAGCACGATGTGGCGAGGGACGACTGTATTTTGTATTACTGACTATAGTAGTATTTTCCACATTAACTAAAGACTTGGTTTAAAAACAGCAGCATGGCTCACATGGCAGAGCGGTCGTCCAGAAACTAGAGAGGGTATGATCCGAGTCGCTGCCGTTGTGTCCTTGGGCAAGGCACTTTGCCAATCTGGCTGCCAGTGCCACCTGCCCTATGGTATGGATGTTTACTGCAGAAATATTCATAATCTCAATGGGACTTCCCTGCATGAATACATTACAAATATTTTTCCTATAAAGTACGGACTTATATTGTGGTCAGTTCAGTATTTCTCCATGGACAACAATGTTGCATATTGAGATAAAGCGTGGACACTTACATTGAACAAGAATGGCTAAACAGACACAACAAAAACATGCTTTTATTTACCAACATATGAATGAAGACAGAATATTACAAACCCCGTTTCCATATGAGTTGGGAAATTGTGTTAGATGTAAATATAAACGGAATACAATGATTTGCAAATCCTTTTCAACCCATATTCAATTGAATGCACTACAAAGACAAGATATTTGAAGTTTTTCTTTGCAAATAATAATTAACTTAGAATTTCATGGCTGCAACACGTGCCAAAGTAGTTGGGAAAGAGCATGTTCACCACTGTGTTACATGGCCTTTCCTTTTAACAACACTCTGTAAACGTTTGGGAACTGAGGAGACACATTTTTTAAGCTTCTCAGGTGGAATTCTTTCCCATTCTTGCTTGATGTACAGCTTAAGTTGTTCAACAGTCCGGGGGTCTCCGTTGTGGTATTTTAGGCTTCATAATGCGCCACACATTTTCAATGGGAGACAGGTTTGGACTACAGGCAGGCCAGTCTAGTACCTGCACTCTTTTACTATGAAGCCACGTTGATGTAACACGTGGCTTGGCATTGTCTTGCTGAAATAAGCAGGGGCGTCCATGGTAACGTTGCTTGGATGGAAACATATGTTGCTCCAAAACCTGTATGTACCTTTTAGCATTAATGGCGCCTTCACAGATGTGTAAGTTACCCATGTCTTGGGCACTAATACACCCCCATACCATCACAGATGCTGGCTTTTCAACTTTGCACCTATAACAATCCGGATGGTCCTTTTCCTCTTTGGTCCGGAGGACACGACGTCCACAGTTTCCAAAAACAATTTGAAATGTGGACTCGTCAGACCACAGAACACTTTTCCACTTTGTATCAGTCCATCTTAGATGAGGTCAGGCCCAGCGAAGCCGACGGCGTTTCTGGGTGTTGTTGATAAACGGTTTTCGCCTTGCATAGGAGAGTTTTAACTTGCACTTACAGATGTAGCGACCAACTGTAGTTACTGACAGTGGGTTTCTGAAGTGTTCCTGAGCCCATGTGGTGATATCCTTTACACACTGATGTCGCTTGTTGATGCAGTACAGCCTGAGGGATCGAAGGTCACGGGCTTAGCTGCTTACGTGCAGTGATTTCTCCAGATTCTCTGAACCCTTTGATGATTTTACGGACCGTAGATGGTGAAATCCCTAAATTCCTTGAGAAAGGTTTTTCTTAAACTGTTCAACAATTTGCTCACGCATTTGTTGACAAAGTGGTGACCCTCGCCCCATCCTTGTTTTTGAATGACTGAGCATTTCATGGAATCTACTTTTATACCCACCTGTTCCCACTTTGCCTGTTCACCTGTGGGATGTTCCAAATAAGTGTTTGATGAGCATTCCTCAACTTTATCAGTATTTATTGCCACCTTTCCCAACTTCTTTGCCACGTGTTGCTGGCATCAAATTCTAAAGTTAATGATTATTATGATTGTTGTCTTTGTAGCATATTCAACTGAATATGGGTTGGAAATTTTTAAATCATTGTATTTCGTTTATATTTACATCTAACACAATTTCCCAACTCATATGGAAACGGGGTTTGTATTGTTTGAAAATGCTGCATGCTCGGAAAACATAGTGTGAACACACTCAGTTGATTTGATTAAAAATGTACGTGGTAAACGCTGTGTATTTTTGTTCTTCTACTATTTAGCGACACTAAGGTAAGTCTTCACCTGACTGCAAAGTTCAGTGCCTATTCGCCATGATGGTCCTCCATTGGGAAACGTATCCTTTTTGTGGCGCTTTGTGTCTTATTATAGCGCTTCGTTTCCGCCCGTCAGCTTGTGGAAGAGCTCCTCGTTGAGCTTGTCGCTGCTGTCGCGACTCCGCGTGGACATGAAGATGTATCCCCCGATGAACTCGTGCACTATTTTGCAGTCGGCCGTCACGCAGCTGAAGGCGATGTTGATGTTGCCTTCGAACTCGATGGCCACCTGTAGGGGTGTTGAAAGCATAGCAGTCAGGAATGTACAAAACCCCAAAAGCAGTGAAGTTGTCACGTTGTGTAAACGGTAAATAAAAAGAGAATACAATGATTTGCAAATCCTTTCCAACCTATATTCAAGTGAATAGACTGCAAAGACAAGATATTTCATGCCATACTTGCCAACCCTCCCGGATTTTACGGGAGACTCCCGAAATTCAGCACCTCTCCCGAAAACCTACCGGGACAAATTTTCTCCCGAAAATCTCCCGAAATTCAGGCGGAGCTGGAAGCCACGCCCCCTCCAGCTCCTTGCGGACCTGAGTGATGTGTCAACAGCCTGTATTCACGTCCACTTTCCCACAATATAAACAGCGTGCCTGCCCAATGACGTTATAACTGTAGAATGATGGAGGGCGAGTTCTTGGTTTCTTATGTGGGTTTATTGTTAGGCAGTTTCATTAACGTCCTCCCAGCGTGGTAACAACACACAACAACAGCAGTCACGTTTTCGTCTACCGTAAAGCAGTCGCCTGCCGTAAACAGCAATGTTGTTGTAATATATTGAGTTGGAGGCAATAACCAGGCGAGGTGATGAAGTACGTCTCTTTACTGTAGACTTCAGAACAGACTCACACACTTGGCGTCAGGTGCGCAACACCACGTAAATCGTTGGCCAACCAAAAAGTAACCCCAGTACGCTGTAGCCAACATTCACCAGGAGATGGCAACAGACAAACATAGATCACTCTATTACATTCCTCCCCTTTTAGAAATGTAGAAGTTACTGAAAAGAAATAAACAACCCAACCAAAAAATGCAGCAGCTCAATTAAAAAACTGTACTTAAGCCACATTCTTTTTTTTTTTTTTTTTTAGTACTGAACTCTTAACCCTCATTTATAAACGATAACATGCTTATTATACAAACAGTATTTGTACACCTTTAACACAGATTTTTATACTGTCTTCAGAGATTCAGGTTTTTTGGTGGTACTCGAAACCTTTCTGGGTACCTGCGAAAGGGCGTTCAGCATGGTTAGAAAAATAGTGACAGAGAATAGAACAAGGATGGACAATTCAACCCATAACTCAACAATGAGTAGATGAGTGTTATGTGTGTGTATATTTGTAAATAAATGAACACTGAAATTCAAGTATTTCTTTTATTTATATATATATATATATATATATATATATATATATATATATATAATAAAATAAATATATATATATATATAGCGGAGGTGGGGCACGATGGCGAGCGCCTGGTGGCCGGGCCTGTCCCCATGGGGCCCGGCCGGGCACAGCCCGAAGAGGCAACGTGGGTCCCCCCTCCAATGGGCTCACCACCCATAGCAGGGGCCATAGAGGTCGGGTGCATTGTGAGCTGGGCGGCAGCCGACGGCAGGGCACTTGGCGGTCCGATCCTCGGCTACATAAGCTGGCTCTTGGGACGTGGAACGTCACTTCGCTGGGGGGGAAGGAGCCTGAGCTAGTGCGTGAGGTGGAGAAGTTCCGGCTAGATATAGTCGGACTCACTTCGACGCACAGCAAGGGCTCTGGAACCACTTCTCTTGAGAGGGGCTGGACTCTCTTCCACTCTGGCGTTGCCGGCAGTGAGAGGCGACGGGCTGGGGTGGCAATTCTTGTTGCCCCTCGGCTCAAAGCCTGCACGTTGGAGTTCAACCCGGTGGACGAGAGGGTAGCTTCCCTCCGCCTTCGGGTGGGGGGACGGATCCTGACTGTTGTTTGCGTTTACGCGCCAAACGGCAGCTCAGAGTACCCACCCTTTTTGGATTCACTCGAGGGAGTACTGGAGAGTGCTCCCCCGGGTGATTCCCTCGTTCTACTGGGGGACTTCAACACTCATGTTGGCAGCGACAGTGAAACCTGGAGAGGTGTGATTGGGAAGAATGGCCGCCCAGATCTGAACCCGTGTGGTGTTCTGTTATTGGACTTTTGTGCTCGTCACAGATTGTCGATAACAAACACCATGTTCAAACATAAGGGTGTCCATATGTGCACTTGGCACCAGGACACCCTAGGCCGCAGTTCCATGATCGACTTTGTAGTTGTGTCATCGGATTTGCGGTCTCATGTTTTGGACACTCGGGTGAAGAGAGGGGCGGAGCTTTCTACCGATCACCACCTGGTGGTGAGTTGGCTGCGATGGTGGGAGAGGATGCCGGACAGACCTGGCAGGCCCAAACGCATTGTGAGGGTTTGCTGGGAAAGCCTGGCAGAGTCTCCTGTCAGAGAGAGTTTCAATTCCCACCTCCGGAAGAACTTTGAACATGTCACGAGGGAGGTGCTGGACATTGAGTCCGAGTGGACGATGTTCCGTACCTCTGTTGTCGAGGCGGCCGATTGGAGCTGTTGGTGGTAGTTGGTGCCTGTCGTGGCGGTAATCCTAGAACCCGTTGGTGGACGCCGGCGGTGAGGGATGCCGTCAGGCTGAAGAAGGAGTCCTATCGGGTTCTTTTGGCTCATGGGACTCCTGAGGCAGCAGACAGGTACCGACAGGCCAAGCGGTGTGCGGCTTCAGCGGTCGCGGAGGCAAAAACTCGGACATGGGAGGAGTTCGGGGAGGCCATGGAAAAAGACTTCCGGCAGGCTTCGAAGCAATTCTGGACCACCATCCGCCGCCTCAGGAAGGGGAAGCAGTGCAGTGTCAACACCGTGTATGGTGGGGATGGTGCTCTGCTGACCTCGACTGCGGATGTTGTGGATCGGTGGAGGGAATACTTCGAAGACCTCCTCAATCCTACCAGCACGTCTTCCTATGAGGAAGCAGGGCCTGGGGAATCTGTGGTGGGCTCTCCTATTTCTGGGGCTGAGGTTGCCGAGGTAGTTAAAAGCTCCTCGGTGGCAAGGCCCCGGGGGTGGATGAGATCCGCCCGGAGTTCCTTAAGGCTCTGGATGTTGTGGGGCTGTCTTGGTTGACAAGACTCTGCAACATCGCGTGGACATCGGGGGCGGTACCTCTGGATTGGCAGACCGGGGTGGTGGTTCCTCTCTTTAAGAAGGGGAACCGGAGGGTGTGTTCCAACTATCGTGGGATCACACTCCTCAGCCTTCCCGGTAAGGTCTATTCAGGTGTACTGGAGAGGAGGCTACGCCGGATAGTCGAACCTCGGATTCAGGAGGAACAGTGTGGTTTTCGTCCTGGTCGTGGAACTGTGGACCAGCTCTATACTCTCGGCAGGGTACTTGAGGGTGCATGGGAGTTTGCCCAACCAGTCTATATGTGCTTTGTGGACTTGGAGAAGGCATTCGACCGTGTACCCCGGGAAGTCCTGTGGGGAGTGCTCAGAGAGTATGGGGTATCGGACTGTCTTATTGTGGCAGTTCGCTCCCTATATAATCAGTGCCAGAGCTTGGTCCGCATTGCCGGCAGTAAGTCGGACACGTTTCCAGTGAGGGTTGGACTCCGCCAAGGCTGCCCTTTGTCACCGATTCTGTTCATAACCTTTATGGACAGAATTTCTAGGCGCAGTCAGGGCGTTGAGGGGATCTGGTTTGGTGGCTGCAGGATTAGGTCTCTGCTATTTGCAGATGATGTGGTCCTGATGGCTTCTTCTGGCCAAGATCTTCAGCTCTCGCTGGATCGGTTCGCAGCCGAGTGTGAAGCGACTGGGATGGGAATCAGCACCTCCAAGTCCGAGTCCATGGTTCTCTCCCGGAAAAGGGTGGAGTGCCATCTCCGGGTTGGGGAGGAGATCTTGCCCCAAGTGGAGGAGTTCAAGTACCTCGGAGTCTTGTTCACGAGTGGGGGAAGAGTGGATCGTGAGATCGACAGGCGGATCGGTGCGGCATCTTCAGTAATGCGGACGCTGTATCGATCCGTTGTGGTGAAGAAGGAGCTGAGCCGGAAGGCAAAGCTCTCGATTTACCGGTCGATCTACGTTCCCATCCTCACCTATGGTCATGAGCTTTGGGTCATGACCGAAAGGACAAGATCACGGGTACAAGCGGCCGAAATGAGTTTCCTCCGCCGGGTGGCAGGGCTCTCCCTTAGAGATAGGGTGAGAAGCTCTGTCATTCGGGGGGAGCTCAAAGTAAAGCCGCTGCTCCTCCACATCGAGAGGAGCCAGATGAGGTGGTTCGGGCATCTGGTCAGAATTCCACCCGAACGCCTCCCTAGGAAGGTGTTTCGGGCACGTCCGACCGGTAGGAGGCCACGGGGAAGACCCAGGACACGCTGGGAAGACTATCTCTCCCGGCTGGCCTGGGAACGCCTCGGGATCCCCCGGGAGGAGCTGGACGAAGTGGCTGGGGAGAGGGAAGTCTGGGCTTCCCTGCTTAAGCTGCTGCCCCCGCGACCCGACCTCGGATAAGCGGAAGAAGATGGATGGATGGATGGATATATATAGCTAGAATTCACTGAAAGTCAAGTATTTCTTATATATATATATATATATATATATATATATGAAATACTTGACTTGGTGAATTCTAGCTGTAAATATACTCCTCCCCTCCTCGCCACGCCCCCAACCACGCCCCCGCCCCGCTCCGACCACGCCCCCCACCCCCCACCTCCCGAAATCGGAGGTCTCAAGGTTGGCAAGTATGTTTCATGCTCACACTGAGAAACTTCATTTTTTTTGGCAAATAATCATGAACTTAAGTAAGTATTGTTGGCGGGTTTTGAATGCATGTTTAAAGTGATTTAGAGGTAGAATTGATTGCTACCATTAGCTGCATTTTAGTCACCGAGAACGAGCCGATTTTTGCATTTTGAATTAAAAAACAACAACTTTTGTCTTCTTATCTCTCATAATAATTGTGAACACTGGGCAGAATTCCCCCCAAAAAGTGCAGTTCTCCTTTAAAAGAAAACTGGTTTTGTTTGATAAGTGTGTACCCGAACATTTATGAAGTGGCTGAACAGGACAGTTTGGAAAAAAATATTGATTTTTGTATTTTTTTGAACCACTTAAAAATCGGGATTATTACGAAGATCGATTTTTTATTTTTTTTATTTGATATCAATCAATCAATCAATGTTTATTTATATAGCCCTAAATCACAAGTGTCATCCTCGGTACAGAGCACACATAAGGGCAAGGAAAAACTCACCCCATTCGGACGTCGATGAGAAACCTTGGAGAGGACCGCATATGTGGGTAACCCCCCCTCTAGGGGAGACCAAATTCAATGAATGTCGAGTGGGTCTGACATAATATTGTGAGAGTCCAGTCCATAGTGGATCCAACATATCATGATATCCCTTATGCTTACTGTCCGTTAATATACAATGTGAACTTTCACACGCTGTACATGCTGACTTGATACAATGAAATAAACACATTTTAAAATCACTACTTATATGTACACCAGCTGCACTTCGTTCATATTTTGATTGACACAAATATTTAGAAATATTTTCCTTTGTACGCGTTGGGCTGCAGACATCAACACACCACCGGCCCTATGTACACACCTCACAGAGGACAGCTTTGTATATAAAAAAAAAAAAAAAAAAAAAAAAAAAAAAAAAAAAAGAGGCTTCGCTACACACCTTAAAATACAACTGCGTTCTGTCAGTTAGAAACAAACATCAAAGCTTTTTTTTTGATCATTTTGTTTTTAGGCTAACTGAGCATTATTGTTTAAATGTGCCTGTAATAGTGTCTGTCCCGCGTACCGGGATACTAATGAATCATATGCGGTACTATACCGCCTCTAAAAAAGTAACGGTCCCTATCCCCTCTTTTTTTTAACGGGCATGACAGCACGTCGTCATGTGGTGACATTGCTGGTTTTCCGAGCAGAGGAGCATGTTCGGCAGCGCACACACACACAGAATACTTACAAGCAGACACGGTCTGTAGACAGAAAAGGGAGAATGGATGCATTTTGGTGTAAAAAGTAAAGATACAGGTGAAGTTGTAAGACTGAAACACCCTCAGGAAGAGGTGCTTTAAGACATGGCTAGCTAGCTAAATCACTAATCCTGGTCTCCAGGGCGACAAATAAAGTAAGTTTCTTACAGGTATCATTATCACTGGAGGACGAGGAATAGCTAAACATGCTTCACTACACACCGTCGGAGGATACAATAACTCACCGGCGTCACAATGTAAACAAACGCCATGGGTGGATCTACACCTGACATCCACTGTAATGATACCAAGTACAGGAGCGTATCTAGTTGATACTACTATGATTACATCGATATTTTTTTGCATCACAAAATCTTTTTTCCTTTTTAAAAAAAAATCATATTATGTTTGTAAAGTCAGGAAATACGTCCCTGGACACATGAGGACTTTGAATATGACCAATGTATGATCCTTTAACTACTTGGTATCGCATCGATACCTAAATGTGTGGTATCATCCAGAACTAATGTAAAGTATCAAAGAAGAGAAGAATAAGTGAATATTACATTTTAACAGAAGTGTAGATAGAACATGTTAAAACAGAAAATAAGAAGATATTAACAGTAAATGAACAAGTGGATTAATAATCCATTTTTTACAGTTTGTCCCTCATAATGTGTACAAAATAATAGGTAGATAAATGACACAATATGTTACTGCATACGTCAGCAGACTAATTAAGAGTCTTTGTTTGTTTACTTACTTCTAAAAGACAAGTTGTCTAGGTCAGGGGTCGGCAACCTTTACCACTCAAAGAGCCATTTTGACCCAAGTTTCACAAAATAAAGAAAACAATGGGAGCCATAAAACTCTTTTGAATTTTAAAATGAAATAAGACTGCATACAAAGTGTTTTTTTTGCTTTGTGCTATGTATTAACCAGGGGTCTCAGACACGCGGCCCGCACCTTAATATGAAAATTTTAATGTTAGTGCGGCCCACGAGTTTTATATGAATGCCGCTTAACAGCATCACACTTGCCAACCCTCCCAATTTTTCCGGGAGACTCCCGAATATCAGGGCAACTATTCTCTCGAAAGTCTGCTGATTTTCACCCAAACAACAATAATAAGGGCGTGCTATGATGGCACTGCCTTTAACGCCCTCTACAACCTGTACAAACAGCTTGCCAGCCCAGTCACGTGTTGTGTGCGGCTTCTGCAGACACACTTAAGTGACTGCAAGGCATACTTGTTCAACAGCCATACAGGTCACACTGAGGGTGCCCGTTTAAACAACTTTAACACTCTTACTAATAATGCGCCACACTGTGAACCCACACCAAACAAGAATGACAAACATATTTCGGGAGAACATCCGCACCGTAACACAACATAAACACAACATAAACACAACAGAACAAATACCCAGAATCCCATGCATCCCTAACTCTTCCGGGCTACATTATACACCCCCGCAACCCCCCCGTGCGTCGGTTGAGGTGGGCGGGGTTTGGTGATGAAAATCCGAGAATGTTTGTGTCCACAGTTTCCAAAAACAATTAGAAATGTGGACTCGTCAGACCACAGAACACTTTTCCACTTTGTATCAGTCCATCTTAGATGAGCTCAGGCCCAGCGAAGCCGACGGCGTTTCTGGGTGTTGTTGATAAACGGTTTTCGCCTTGCATAGGAGAGTTTTAACTTGCACTTACAGATGTAGCGACCAACTGTAGTTACTGACAGTGGGTTTCTGAGCCCATGTGGTGATATCCTTTACACATTGATGTCGCTTGTTGATGCAGTACAGCCGGAGGGATCGAAGGTCACAGGCTTAGCTGCTTACGTGCAGTGATTTCTCCAGATTCTTTGAACCCTTTGATGATATTACGGACCGTAGATGGTGAAATCCCTAAATTCCTAGCTGGTTGAGAAAGGTTTTTCTTAAACTGTTCAACAATTTGTTCCAAATAAATGTTTGATGAGCATTCCTCAACTTTATCAGTATTTATTGCCACCTTTCCCAACTTCTTTGTCACGTGTTGCTGGCATCAAATTCTAAAGTTAATGATTATTTGCAAAAAAAAAAAAGTTTATCAGTTTGAACATCAAATATGTTGTCTTTGTAGCATATTCAATTGAATATGGGTTGAAAATGATTTGCAAATCATTGTATTCCGTTTATATTTACATCTAACACAATTTCCCAACTCATATGGAAACAGGGTTTGTATATCAAAGAAGCATAAGAGAGCGTTACAGGTGGTACTCTCACCTGTTTTATGTCCCAGTTGACATTCCACTGCTTCATGTTGTTGTAGCGCCAGGTCTTCACCACGTCGCCCACGCCCAGGTCGATGCGGATCAGACGGTTAGGGGCAATGCCCAGGACCTCATCTTTACGACTACCTTTAAACCTGTTGGGGGGGGGGGGAACAACACATTTTATTCAGCTTCCTCTTTCTGACGTCAAGGCCTTGCTTCATAAAGGAAAAACTGTTGAAAATGTTAAAAAGAGGCGTGAGACAAGACCTGACTACGACGTATGAGAGGCCAAAGTCAGGAAGCGCCTGCCAGATCTGCAGGAAGCGAGCGACCGCATCCACCAACGAGAGCTGACCCACGTTCTGGTAGGCGTCCAGGATACGAGGCGCTAGCTGCAGGGTCGGAAAAGGCACAATGTCAGAATAATTGTACAAACCCCGTTTCCATATGAGTAAGGAAATTGTGTTGAATGTAAATATAAACGGAATACAATGATTTGCAAATCATTTTCAACTCATATTCAGTTGAATATGCTAGAAAGACAACATATTTGATGTTCAAACTGATAAACATTTTTTTTTTTTTGCAAATAATCATTAACTTTAGAATTTGATGCCAGCAACACGTTACAAAGAAGTTGGGAAAGGTGGCAATAAATACTGATAAAGTTGAGGAATGCTCATCAAACACTTATTTGGAACATCCCACAGGTGAACAGGCAAATTGGGAACAGGTGGGTGCCATGATTGGGTATAAAAGTAGATTCCATGAAATGCTCAGTCATTCACAAACAAGGACGGGGCGAGGGTCACCACTTTGTCAACAAATGCGTGAGCAAATTGTTGAACAGTTTAAGAAAAACCTTTCTCAACCAGCTATTGCAAGGAATTTAGGGGTTTCACCATCTACGGTCCGTAATATCATCAAAGGGTTCAGAGAATCTGGAGAAATCACTGCACGTAAGCAGCTAAGCCCGTGACCTTCGATCCATCAGGCTGTACTGCATGAACAAGCGACATCAGTGCGTAAAGGATATCACCACATGGGCTCAGGAACACTTCAGAAACCCACTGTCAGTAACTACAGTTGGTCGCTACATCTGTAAGTGTAAGTTAAAACTCTCCTATGCAAGGCGAAAACCGTTTATCAACAACACCCAAAAATGCCGTCGGCTTCGCTGGGCCTGAGCTCATCTAAGATGGACTGATACAAAGTAAAAAGTGTTCTGTGGTCTGACGAGTCCACATTTCAAATTGTTTTTGGAAACTGTGGACGTCGTGTCCTCCGGACCAAAGAGGAAAAGAACCATCCGGATTGTTATAGGCGCAAAGTTGAAAAGCCAGCATCTGTGATGGTATGGGGGTGTATTAGTGCCCAAGACATGGGTAACTTACACATCTATGAAGGCACCATTAATGCTGAAAGGTACATACAGGTTTTGGAGCAACATATGTTGCCATCCAAGCAACGTTACCATGGACGCCCCTGCTTATTTCAGCAAGACAATGCCAAGCCACGTGTTACATCAACGTGGCTTCATAGTAAAAGCGTGCGGGTACTAGACTGGCCTGCCTGTAGTCCAGACCTGTCTCCTATTGAAAATGTGTGGCGCATTATGAAGCCTAAAATACCACAATGGAGACCCTCGGAATGTTGAACAACTTAAGCTGTACATCAAGCAAGAATGGGAAAGAATTCCACCTGAGAAGCTTAAAAAATGTGTCTCCTCAGTTCCCAAACGTTTACTGAGTGTTGTTAAAAGAAAGGCCATGTAACACAGTAGTGAACATGCCCTTTCCCAACTACTTTGGCACGTGTTGCAGCCATGAAGTTATAAGTTAACTATTATTTGCAAAAAAAATAAATAAAGTTTATGAGTTTGAACATCAAATATCTTGTCTTTGTAGTGCATTCAATTGAATATGAGTTGAAAAGGATTTGCAAATCATTGTATTCCGTTTATATTTACATCTAACACAATTTCCCAACTCATATGGAAACAGGGTTTGTACATAAGTTATCACACAACTTTGTGTTCCCATGATTTCAGCTCGCCCTGCGAGAAGACAAATGCTGTCTTTCATCTTATCAAGCAAAAGGCTTGTAAAACTCCACTGTGTGCTATGGGATGCGACATGGAGGTGTCGGTTTCTTTGATCTATTGACAGCAGGAAGACCTTGTCTGACCTGAGATCTACAAAGCGGAGAGGGAACAGGACCAGGCACATTTTGTTTGAACTGTTTATGACTGAGTGCAACAGCTGTTTATGACCACCCTCCCCTTAAGAGCAGCTGCGTAATGTAATGTAATGCTATGTAATCAGAAAAGGCCCAAATAAAAGACGAGGCGTGGAGCTCCCTCGTCAGAGCGGTGTGGTGACGCTGTACGAGGGTGCAGGCACACGGGCGCTCTCCTCATGAGCTAAATTGAATCCTGTCTTTGTTTGATTTCCTTTGCTTCTTGTCTTGTTTAATAGATGTCATCGGTGTTTGAACCTGACACACAATGTCAAAATGTCATCACTTGTTCTTGCTGTGAGGGCGGAAAACTGCATGTTGTTAGATTGTGTTCACACTTATGATTCTCTACTCTGGTGGGAAAATGAAGGAGATACAAAAGCCAAAAGCAGTGAAGTTGTCACGTTGTCTAAATGGTAAATAAAAACAGAATACAATGATTTGCAAATCCTTTTCAACTTATACTGCAAAGACAAGATATTTCTTGTTCACACTGAGAAACTTCTTTTTTTTTTGCAAATAATCATGAACTTAGAATTTAATGGCAGCAACACATTTCAAAAAAAGCATTTTTACCACTGTGTTACATGGCCTTTCCTTTTAACAACACTCAGTAAAGGTTTGAGAACTGAGGAGACACATTTTTGAAGTGGAATTATTTCCCACTCTTGCTTGATGCACAGCCTGCTTGGCACTCAGCATCAAGGGTTGGAATTGGGGGTTCAATCACCAAAAATGATTCCCGGGCGCGTCCACCGCTGCTGCCCACTGCTCCCCTCACCTCCCAGGGGGTGATCAAGGGTGATGAGTCAAATGCAGAGAATAATTTCGCCACACCTAGTGTGTGTGTGACAATCATTGGTACTTTAACTTTAACTTAACTTAAGTTGTTCAACAGTCTCCCTTCTGATATTTTAGCCTTCACACATTTTCAATGTCTGGACTACAGGCAGGCCAGTCTAGTACCCGCACTCCTTTACTATGAAGCCACGCTCTTGTAGCACGTGGCTTGGCATTGTCTTGCTGAAATAAGCAAAAGAAAAATACCTATAAACACACTCCGCAACCTTGTGGACAGCCTTCCCAGAAGAGTTGAAGCTGTAATAGCTGCAAAAGGTCATATTGAACCCTATGGGCAAGGAATGGGATGGCACTTCAAGTTCATATGTGAGTCAAGGCAGGTGGCCAAATACTTTTGGCAATATAGTGCTTTTTCAGACACTCAAAGCACTTATTATTATTTATTATTATTATTATCATTGTCGGACTATAATGGCGGAGGCATGCAAACATTTAGGTAAATGTCTACAATCTACCAGCCATGACTATGATGGCGGAAGCTTGAAGCTGGAATCGAACCAAGAACCCTCAACCCGCTCTACCATCTGAGCCACGCCGGCCCGTAGTCAATAAGGATCTGTTCCCATTTTTACTACAATTTGGAATCTGTCAGCAGAGCCAGCTGACTTTTACCTGTTTAGTTTTGTACTTCTTATGGTAGCGCGGCGACACCAAGCTTTGGGTGTTGATGCTTTCGTCCGACGCCTTGCCGTTGCCGTGGCAACCGGAGCCCGTGTTCTGCATGGCGAGGAAGGAGCGGATGCCGCGTATCTCGCTCTGGAAGCTGCTGTCCGCCAGACTTTTGCCCTTGGAGGCCAGGCGGCAGGCGGCCATCCAGCGGGCGTACTGCTCCTCCTGCGGGAACATGTAAGATGGCCGACAACTCGCTGAGAACATCTGACCTGCAGCATGACCTTTGACCTCACATTTTCACAACGAAGATAGACTTCGCTCATTCCCTCGGGCGCTGGTATCAGGAGCTTGATGAGGAACTTCTGAGTTGCCATGGTGACTTCCGGTGCCACCTCACAGCCTACGTGCCAAAGTAATGACCATGAAGGTGGCATTCCAAATGTAAATACAGAACCCAAAAGAAGTGTCACGTTGTGTAAAAGGTAAATAAAAAGAGAATACAATGATTTGCAAATCCTTTTCAACTTATAGTCAATTGAATAGACTGCAAAGACAAGATACATTCCAACTGGTAAACTTTGTTATTTTTTGCAAATATTAGCTCATATGGAATTTGATGCGTGCGACATGTTTCAAAAAAGCTGGCACAAGTGGCAAAAAAGACTGAGAAAGTTGAGGAATGCTCATCAAAGACTTATTTGGAACACCCCACAGGTGAACAGGCTCATTGGGAACAGGTGGGTGCCATAATTGGGTATAAAAGCAGCTTCCATGAAATGCTCAGTCGTTCACAAACAAGGACGGGGGCGAGGGTCACCACTTTGTCGAAAAAAGACTGAGCAAATTGTTTAAGAACAACATTTCTCCACCAGCTACTGCAAGGAATTAAGGGATTTCACCATCTACGCTCCGTAATATCATCAAAAGGTTCAGAGAATCTGGAGAAATCACTGCACGTAAGCCATGATATTACGCACCGTCCATCCTTCAGGCGGTACTGCATCAAAAAGCGACATTGGTGTGTAAAGGATATCACCACATGGGCTCAGGAACACTCCAGAAAACCACTGTCAGTAACTACAGTTGGTCGCTACATCTGTTAAAACTCTACTATGCAAAGCCAAAGCCATTTATCAACAACACCCAGAAACGCTTCGCTGGGCCCGAGCTCATCTAAAATGGACTGATGCAAAGTGTAAAAGTGTTCTAATGGACTGAAGAGTCCACATTTCAAATTGTCGACGTTGTGTCCTCCGGATCAAAGAGGAAAAGAACCATCCGGACTGTTCTAAACGCAAAGTGTAAAAGTCTGCATCTGTGATGGTATGGGGGTGTATTAGTGCCCAAGGCATGGGTAACTTACACATGTGTGAAGGTATAAAAATGCTGAAAGGTACATACAGCTTTTGGAGCAACATATGTTGTTATCATAGACGCCCCTGCTTATTTCAGCAAGACGATGCCATTGAAAATGTGTGGTACAATATGAAGGCTAAAATATCAGAGGGGAGACTGTTGAACAACTTAAGCTGTACATCAAGCAAGAATGGGAAATAATTCCACTTCAAAAATGTGTCTCCTCAGTACCCAAACCTTTACTGAGTGTTGTTAAAAGGAAAGGCCATGTAACACAGTGGTAAAAATGCCTTTTTTGCAATGTGTTGCTGCCATTAAATTCTAAATTCATGATTATTTGCAGAAAAAATATATCTTGTCTTTGCAGTCTATTCAATTGAATATAAGTTGAAAAGGATTTGCAAATCATTGTATTCTCTTTTTATTTACCATTTACACAACGTGACAACTTCACTGCTTTTGGGTTCTGTACTTGACTTGGTTCACATCTGGACTTTCTCTACCTTTGAGGTTAATCTGTTGAATGGGCTCGCCAATGCTTTCCTCTTTGCTCTTAAAATAAGAGATGCCGGTGTCCTGGAATTTGAACCAGTACTGCTTGTATCCTTTCAGAGTCAACCTCTTTGGCCTGAAACATCAACATGACACATCATCGATGCTTCGTCCGTCAAAGAGAGAACTTGTCTCAAACAGTACCTGAAGATCTTCAGATAATCGCTGAGCTCGGGCGCGGTCATGTTGTCCTGCAAGTGGCATTGAGTGTTTATTTTCATTCTGAAGTGCTCAGAAGGAAATGGAAGACATTAAAAATGCGCGTCTGACCAGCATCTCCGAGGCGGAGCTGCCCTCGCCCTCCATCTTCACCTCCAGGGACTGAAGTGCCAAGTCCAGGTCGTCCATGGCTGCGGACGAGGCGGTGGTCTGGGGCTCTGACTGGGACACCTTGCTAATGTGGTACTGCGGGCGGAGAGATGTTTTTAGCTCCGCGCCAGGTCGCTAAATCCTGAAACCGCGTTCACGTCGATACCTGCAAAGCTGCAAAAAGCATCATCTCCTCCTCCGTGCAGTCGATATCTTCCAGAAGAATGGCCCAGCGAGCCTGCTCGTACAGCTGGGTCAGACGCACCGGGTCATACTGAAACCAGACAAGGACACCACAATGAGTACACCATCAGCCCATCCAAACACGGCAAAATGGTCGGTCTATAACAGGGGTCAGAAACCTTTAGTGCCGCCCTAGTGGCTCCCTGGAGTATTTGTAAAAAAGGATTGAGAATGGGAAAAAATGGGTGGAAAAATACAAACAAATGCAACAGTTTGTTCACATCACTCCTTCTTTGTCTCATTTTGTCCACCAAACATTTTATACTGTGCGTGAATGCACAAAGGTGAGCTTTGTGTATTTCTGTATTTATGTTATTCACGTGTGAATAATGCTGTGTAATAGACTGTATTTATGTTATTCACATGTGAATAATGCTGTATGATATACTGTATTTATATTATTCAAACGTGAATAATGCTGTATAATAGACTGTATTTATATTATTCACATGTGAATAATGCTGTATAATAGACTGTATTTATATTATTCACGTGTGAATAATGCTGTATAATAGACTGTATTTATATTATTCACATGTGAATAATGCTGTATAATAGACTGTATTTATATTATTCACATGTGAATAATGCTGTATAATAGACTGTATTTATGTTATTCACATGTGAATAATGCTGTATAATAGACTGTATTTATATTATTCACATGAGAATAATGCTGTATAATAGACTGTATTTATATTATTCACATGTGAATAATGCTGTATAATAGACTGTATTTATATTATTCACATGTGAACAATGCTGTATAACAGACTGTATTTATATTATTCACATGTGAATAATGCTGTATAATAGACTGTATTTATATTATTTACACGTGAATAATGCTGTATAATAGACTGTATTTATGTTATTCACATGTGAATAATGCTGTATAATAGACTGTATTTATATTATTCACATGTGAATAATGCTGTATAATAGACTGTATTTATATCATTCACATGTGAATAATGCTGTATAATAGACTGTATTTATATCATTCACATGTGAATAATGCTGTATAATAGACATGTAAAAAATACCTAAGTGTTTATTGTTTATTGTGAGCGAACTGTGGTGCTGAATTTCCCCCATAGATCAATAAAGTACTTTCTATTCTATTGTATTTGTTGATGTTATTGACTTGTTAGACATATTTGGTCGATCTGACATGCTATTTAGGCTCGCTGTATGTACATATTGCATCATTATGCCTCGTTTGTGGGTATGTTTTAGCTCATTAAATATCCTTTACTTTTATCCTCTTTGTATATAATATATATAATTTGCATGTTTCATGACACATTATCTGTAAGTAATATTGGCTGCATTTCTGATAGTTGTTTGTGTGCCATGTTGTTCCAGACCACAGCAAACGTTACCCAGCGTGCCAAAGATTGCCAAATAAATCTATTAGAAGAAGACAGCCTGCTGTTTCCTTTAACTTGGACACACGCATCTATACCTTTGGTCACTCTAAGACAGTCATTTCCAGGAGTTATCTCACCTTCTGAGAAGCCTCTGATTTACTAATGGTGTCTAATGTTGTAAAAATGTGTAGAATAAATGTTACATTTCAACATTTCTGTCAACGAAGATTTGCCTCAGCCTGCGACACATAGTCATTTTGATAGTTGGCTAATATAGCTAATATAGACACTTACATCATGTGTTGCCTTCATTATAGCACTTATATAAGACTTTTAAAGTCATTTTGATAGTAGACTAATATAGCTAATATAGACACTTACATCATGTGTTGCCTTCATTATAACACTTATATAAGACTTTTAAAGTCATTTTGATAGTAGGCTAATATAGCTAATATAGACACTTACATCATGTGTTGCCTTCATTATAACACTTATATAAGACTTTTAAAGTCATTTTGATAGTAGGCTAATATAGCTAATATAGACACTTGCATCATGTGTTGTCTTCATAATAACACTTATATAAGACTTTTAAAGTAATTTTGATAGTAGGCTGATATAACTAATATAGACACTTACATCATGTGTTGTCTTCAGTATAACACTTATATAAGACTTTTAAAGTAATTTTGATAGTAGGCTAATATAGCTAATATAGACACTTACATCATGTGTTGTCTTCATTATAACACTTATATAAAACTTTTTAAAAATAACATATTATATCATGTGCTGTCATCTGTGTCAGTAGAACATTTCAGCCTATACGAATTCCACTTCAAAAACGTGTTGCGGTAAATTGTAGATTAGTGTTGTCCCGATACCAAAATGTATTTCGATGCTTTTCGGTACTTTTCTAAATAAAGGGCACCAAAAAAAATGTCAATAATGGCTTTATTTGAACAAAAAAATCTTAGTGTACATGAAACATATGTTTATTATTGTAATTTAGTCCTTAAATAAAATAGTGAACATACTAGACAACTTGTCTTTTAGTAGTAAGTAAACAAACAAAGACTCCTAATTAGTCTGCTGACGTATGCAGTAACATATTGTGTCATTTATCTACCTATTATTTTCTCTACATTATGAGGGACAAACTGTAAAAATTGATTATTAATCTACTTGTTCATTTACTGTTAATATCTGCTTATTTTCTTTTTCAACATGTTCTATCTACACTTCTGTTAAAATGTAATAATCACTTATTCTTAAAACACAGACAAAACTGCTTGAAACTTCCGTTAAAAATGTCGTAGAGACATGAAACAAAAAACCTCTATGTAGGTCTGACTTAGACCTAGATTTCATACATTGACATCTTTTAGCAAAAATCAACAGGAAGTTTGCAATTCCCCCTTCAAAACAAAAATGTAGTAAAAACTGTCACTTTTGCCTCTTTGAGCTGTAATTTGACATGCTTCAAAACTCACCAAACTGGACACACACATCAGGACTGGCAAAAATTGCGATCTAATAAAAAAAACCCCAACCCCAAAACTAAAAATTTTGCTCTAGCGCCTCCTAGGAAGAAAACACAGACACAACTGCTCCTAGGAAGAAAACTCAGACAAAACTGCCTGTAACTTCCAGTAGGAATGTCCTACCCCTGTGTAGGTCTCACTTAGACCTACATTTCATATACTGACAACCCCCAGCAAAAATCAACAGGAAGTTTGCAATTCCCCCTTCAAAACAAAAGTTTTGTAAAAACCGGTCACCTTTTTTCAAACATTATCTCCTCTGAGCGCGTTTGTCGTGTCGGCTTCAAACTAGCACAGGAGAGAGATTGAACCCTTCTGATTAAAAGTTGACCAAAGAGTTTTAATTACTGCTCCGGTTTGGATATTATGTGCCGTCAAAGTCGGTCTCGTCCATCGCTGCTTGCAGCTTTAATTATTATTATTATTCTAAATGTAAAAGACTTCCTTGTGGTCTACATAACATGTAATGGTGGTTCTTTGCTCAAAATATGCCTCCACTTCGACAGTGTCTTCTCCTTGTTGTAGCGGTGTAGCGTGCAAGGACGGGGGTGGAAGAAGTGACAAAAGATGGCGCTAACTGTGTTTAATGACATTCAGACTTTACTTCAATCAATAACGGAGCAGCATCTCCTCATCCGTGGCTCACTAGTGCATCAACAACGCCCGAAATGTGTCCCGTGGAAAAAAATGTCCGACTAAAGTTCCTCGGGTGAATAATGTATGCGGTAGAGATGCGCGGATAGGCAATTATTTCATCCGCAACCGCATCAGAAAGTCGTCAACCATCCGCCATCCACCCGACCTAACATTTAATCAGAACCGCATCCGCCCGCACCCGCCCGTTGTTATATATCTAATATAGACGATGCAAGGCATTAGTGAGGTTATAAAGCTTTTGCCTGTTAAAGAAAGGAGACTGATCCAATGCAGCACAGACATTCGCGTGCCACGCTGTCACGGCCCAGACGCACACCAGTGCGCAATCATATGGGAGCCGCGCTGAGCGCACCTCCAAGCGCGTCTCGCTGCCGGCGACGGCCGGGTATGGTGCCGACGCTCCAGCGCCATCCATTTTCAGGGCTAGTTGATTCGGCAGGTGGGTTGTTACACACTCCTTAGCGGGTTCCGACTTCCATGGCCACCGTCCTGCTGCTGTCTATATCAACCAGGGTGAGCCCCACCCCTTTCGTGAGCGCACTGCACGCGGAGTGACCCCTGTTACGCGCCCCCGGCAACGGGGGTGGCGGGCAGGTAAGCTGCGCGGGCGGAGCGCGCGGAGTGACCCCTGTTACGAGCCCCCGGCCACGGGGGTGGCGGGCAGGTAAGCTGCTTACCTGCTGCGCGTGACGCCGGCCGCGGCGAAGGCGGACGAGGCGGGGTGTCGGTGCGGTGGGCGCGGTGGTGACCCTGGACGTGCGTCGGGCCCTTCTCGCGGATCGCCTCAGCTACGGCTCCCGGTGGGGCCCTCTCGGGGGAAGGGGCCTCGGTCCCGGACCCCGGCGAGGCGTCCCTTCTCCGCTCCGTAAAAGTGTCCATCTCTTCTTTTTTTTTTTCTTCTGTTGTGGCATATGCAGCAGGTGCCTGCTCGTTTTTCGTATGTGGGTAACAACATTTAACTATGTATATATATTTCCGAATTGGTTTAACTGCCACCCGCCTGAATCTATTTAAAATCTTTTTTTTTTTTTTCAACCGCCCGACCCGACCCGCGGATACAATCTAATTTTTTAAAATTTCATCCGCCCGATCCGCGGATAATCCGCGGACTCCGCGGTTGTGCCCGCAAACCGCGCATCTCTAGTATGCGGAGTTAAAAACTCAGAAGTGTCAGTCAAGTGTCAATCCATGCCCTACATCAGACCTAGGCAAAATAGGACCCGCGGGCCAACTGCGGCACATTAAGATTTTCAATCCGGCCCGCCAGACGTTCTACATCATTTTTTTAGACCTTTAACGTGAAAAGTGCATTTGCCATTATGATGTGCAGTGCTGTTTTTAAATGAGCGTAAGTCTTGAACTATAGAAAGTATTTAAATGGTTGAAATCTGCACTTTTGAGTGTTATAGGAGTTATTACGCTAATCTAGGTCACAGCAGCTCAGACCAGGAACAAAGCAGAGTGGGCGGGGTTTGTTTTCAGATAATATATCATATTGTAGGTGTTTATTACACTTTGCATTCATATTTTGCTGTTTTTTTTTTTTTTTTTAATTTTTGTTGTGTTTTGCTTGATTGTAAAAGTTACAAAACTATGGAAGAGCTGGTCTGAGAAATAAAATGTGTTCATATGTTGTTAATATTCAGTGTTTTATTGTTCATAGTTAATATTGTAAATCCCACTTTCTTTATTTTCATGTACATTTTAGGTGTCCCATTCAGTAAAAAAAACGTAAAATTCCAATTCCGTTTTTTTGAGGTGGTCTGTCATAACGTTTATAGCAGTGTTTTTCAACATTTTTTGAGCCAAGGCACATTTTTTGCGTTGAAAAAATGCAGAGGCACACCACCAGCAGAAATCGTTAAAAAAAAAACGAAACTCGGTTGACAGTAAAAAGTCGTTGTCACGATTGTTGGATATGACTTTAAAGCATAACCAAGCATGCATCACTATAGCTCTTGTCTCAAAGTAGGTGTACTGTCACCACCTGTCACATCACGCCCTGACTTATTTGGAGTTTTTTTTTGCTTTTTTCCTGTGTGTAGGGTTTTAGTTCTTGTCTTGCGCTCCTATTTTGGTGGCTTTTTCTCTTTTTTTGTATTTTCCTGTAGCAGTTTCACGTCTTCCTTTGAGCGATATTTCCCGCATCTACTTTGTTTTAGCAATCAAGAATATTTCAGTTGTTTTTTATCCTTCTTTGTGTGGACATTGTTGATTGTCATATCATGTTCTGATATGATTACATTTAAAAGACTGTTTAAAAAAGAAGTACTGAAGAAGTACGAGGAGGAAAGAGAGTGATGCCTTCAGCACAGAGCGATGGGAGAGAAGTGTATGGTCAGAGAGTGTTGGGCCTGTGTGTGTGTGTGTGTGTGTGTGTGTGTGTGTGTGTGTGTTTTGTCTCGTCTTGTCTTGTCCCATAGTAACAGTGGTAGTACTGTATTGTTAGTGTATAGGAGTTTTTCTTGTTTTTGTTTGTATAGTATTGTTCTTGTATTATATTGTTTATGTTAAATAGGGAGTGAGTGAGAGGGGTTGGGATATTATAAGCAATTGCTTCATCCAACCCCTTTTCAAGCCATGCATAAATGTCTCTGCCAAAATGTAAAAAAAAAAAAAGTGTGTTGTTGTATTGTGCAGGTTTGAAATAAATACTTCAATCAATTCAATCAAATGTTCAGATGTACATTGTGGACGTCGTCTTTGCTCCACAGTAAGTCTTTGCTGTCGTCCAGCATTCTGTTTTTGTTTACTTTGTAGCCAGTTCAGTTTTAGTTTAGTTCTGCGTAACCTTCCCTAAGCTTCAATGCCTTTTCTTAAGGGCACTCACCTTTTGCTTATTTTTGGTTTAAGAATTAGACACCTTTTTACCTGCACACTGCCTTCCGCTGTTTCAGACATCTACAAAGCAATTAGCTACCGGCTGCCACCTACTGATATGGAAGAGTATTACACTGTCTAGACAGCACTAACACTCAACAACAACACATCATTTGCAGACTATAATTACTGGTTTGCAAAAAATATTTTCAACCCAAATAGGTGAAATTAGATAATCTCCCAGTGGTTGAAAAACACTGGTTTATAGAACTCTATGGGACATTGTGGACTTTTGGTATTAGTGTTCCTGAAAAAAATGGACCCCAAATACACATACTGTACAGCAGATTTTTACAGCTAAATGTGTATATATCATTCATACACACATCCACATTGCCCCACATCGAGTCAAAATATTTGCCCAGCTCTGCCCTACATGGTGGAAAACTACATGGTCAAAACCATTGAGAACTACAATTCCCAGAATGCCAAGGGAAAATTGCCGCCAAATTACTGATTGGAGGCACCTGGAAAGGAATTGGAGGTTCAGTCAGATTCATTCACCAAACAAGCTGCATGCAAGGAAGAACAGCAAGATCCACTCTGCAAGTTTCTCCAAACACACCAATGGTGGGTGAATATGCTTCTTCATTTGATGACCATCGAAATGCTTACTTTGATATGCTTAGTGATGGGTTGATGAGGCGTCATGAAGCGTTTCGACACATTGCAAAACTGTATTGATACTGTGTCGATACTGTGTCACTAAATACTGACATCTGCTGGACATTAAAAATCCCTACAGGCAACCTATGGACCGACTCAACTGACACTGATTTTATGCCCTAGTACAGGGGTCACCAACCTTTTTGAAACCAAAAACTACTTATTGGGTACTGATTAATGCGAAGGGCTACCAGTTTGATACACACTTAAATAAATAAATATATTGTCATTTGTAAGTTACACGTAAGTGTGATTTAAACAAGAATAGCTAAATAAATACATTTATATAAATAAAAAAATGGGTATTTCTGTCTGTCATTCCGTCGTACATTTTTTTTTTCCTTTTACGGAAGGTTTTTTGTAGAGAATAAATGATGAAAAAACACTTAATTGAACGGTTTAAAAGAGGAGAAAACACGAAAAAAATTAAAATAAAATTTTGAAACATAGTTTATCTTCAATTTTGACTCTTTAAAATTCAAAATTCAACCGACAAAAAGAAGAGAAAAACTAGCTAATTTGAATCTTTTTGAAAAAATAAAAAAAATAATTTATGGAACATCATTAGTAATTTTTCCTGATTAAGATACATTTTAGAATTTTGATGACATGTTTTAAATTGGTTAAAATCCAATCTGCACTTTGTTAGAATATTTAACAAATTGGACCAAGCTATATTTCTAACAAAGACAAATCAGTATTTCTTCTAGATTTTCCAGAACAAAAATTTTAAAAGAAATTCAAAATACTTTGAAATAAGATTTAAATTTGATTCTACAGATTTTCTAGATTTGCCAGAATAATTTTTTTGAATTTTAATCATAGTAAGTTTGAAGAAATATTTCACAAATATTCTTCGTCAAAAAACCAGAAGCTAAAATATGTATTATTCTTTACAATAAAAAATAAATAAATTTACTTAAACATTGATTTAAATTGTCAGGAAAGAAGAGGAAGACATTTAAAAGGTAAAAAGGTATATTTGTTTAAAAATCCTAAAATAATGTTTAAGGTTGTATTTTTTCTCTAAAATTGTATATTTAAAAGTAATAAGAAGCAAAGTAAAAAATAAATGAATTTATTTAAACAAGTGAAGACCCATCCATCCATCCATTTTCTACTACTTATTCCAAGTCTTTAAAATATTTTTTGGATTTTCAAATTCTATTTGAGTTTTGTCTCTTTTAGAATTAAAAATGTCGAGCAAAGCGAGACCAGCTTGCTAGTAAATAAATACAATTTAAAAAATAGAGGCAGCTCACTGGTAAGTGCTGCTCTTTGAGCTATTTTTAGAACAGGCCAGCGGGCGACTGATCTGGTCCTTACGGGCTACCTGGTGCCCGCGGGCACCGCGTTGGTGACCCCTGCCCTAGTATATACAATAATATAAACCAAGTCATTGTATTTCATTTAGGATTATTTCATATCTTCATTTAAATAAAAATATATTTGTATCTTTTTTAGATACAGTCAATAAATAATGTGAACATGTATCATAACATGGAAATCTAAGAGAACGTGTTGTGGATGATTGTGGACTGGGAATTTTTTTAATACATTTTTTTTTACACATTTTTATTAAAAAAAAAAAGATAAAGTTTTTCCGACGTATTACATTTTAGACGATTTCTCTTAGTTATTATTTCTCCGGCTGTAAAAAAGAGCCGCTCACAGGGCACAGAGGAGGCGTCAGTGCGACACAGTTCGCGTATCGGTCACGTGACCAAAACAGCTCATGATCGGTCACGTGACTTTCTAAAAGCGGTACACGCACCGACACAGGGTTTTGCTCTATGAGCTCGACGCATGCGCCGATGCATCGGTGTTGCCGGACCCATCACTAGATATGCTTAACTTGTACCTGCAAGCGTCTTCATTTGCTGACTCAACTATCTTCACTTGTTTGTTTGAACTGCTGGCTTCAAGTTGAACCACTGCATGACTGCATTTACCTTTGACCATTGACTGCAATACTGGCTTTGACCAGTTAAAAGCAACTTGTTTTAAAGTTTAAAACCTCTAAAGGCTTAGTGGCCACATGCGTGGACAGCACCTTTTAGCTCTTATTTCCAAAATTGTGTACACTACTGAATTGGGGTCTCATGGCCGCTTAAGTGGACAATTATACTGTCACCTGGTGGTGTCAAAAGAGTATAATATACAATGGTAAAAATTCTAGATGGCGGCGAATACGAGGGAAGATTCAAGTGGCCACTCCAGACACAAAAATCGACCAGGTAAGAAGTCCTGCCTTATTTTATGGCTTATTCTTATTTAGATATTTATATAACCATTACCATGCATTGATTAACGTGGACCCCGACTTAAACAAGTTGAAAAACTTATTGGGGTGTTACCATTTAGTGGTCAATTGTACAGAATATGTACTGTACTGTGCAATCTACTAATAAAAGTCTCAATCAATCAATCAATAAGCGTTGGACATTTGTCATGATAAGCCAATTTGGAAAAAAAAAAAGTGTAAAAATAAGAATTAGCATGTCACTAAACATGAAGTACACGTTTGTGTACTTATGGACTGAAGCTTGTTGAAACAGCTAAAATACTGGTAGACATGCACACATGTAAAATGAGAAAGCAAGTATATCTGGTACAGCTAAAATGCTGTACATTGTCTAAATGTAATACATAATTCAATCACTAAATACATATATACATATATAAATTAGTTGGGTTAAAAACATTGTACAGTACCATTGAAATCCATTTGTTTTTATTTCCAGAGCATTTTTCTGTGCACCAAGCTATGCAGCTACTTGGGTTGATTGATAAAGACAACTCAGATTTAGACCTATCTGACAATGATGATCCCATCCTGGATGCAAATGACCAACCATCAGCACAGGAGGAAAGCAGCAGTGATGATGAGGACCCCATTCCTGAGCACAGCAGAGGACATAAACGTCGCCGTGGTGCAGATAATGGTTAGTCAAGGCCCAGTAGATTTGTGTTAATGTACAAACCCCGTTTCCATATGAGTTGGGAAATTGTATTAGATGTAAATATAAACGGAATACAATGATTTGCAAATCCTTTTCAACCCATATTCAGTTGAATATGATACAAAGACAACATATTTGATGTTCAAACTGATAAACATTTTTTTTTTTTTTTTTTGCAAATAATCATTAACTTTAGAATTTGATGCCAGCAACACGTGACAAAGAAGTTGGGAAAGGTGGCAATAAATACTGATAAATTTGAGGAATGCTCATCAAACACTTATTTGGAACATCCCACAGGTGAACAGGCAAATTGGGAACAGGTGGGTGCCATGATTGGGTATAAAAGTAGATTCCATGAAATGCTCAATCATTCACAAACAATGATGGGGCGAGGGTCACCACTTTGTCAACAAATGCGTGAGCAAATTGTTGAACAGTTTAAGAAAAACCTTTCTCAAGCAGCTATTGCAAGGAATTTAGGGATTTCACCATCTACGGTCCGTAATATCATCAAAGGGTTCAGAGAATTACTGCACGTAAGTAGCTAAGCCCGTGACCTTCAATCCCTCAGGCTGTACTGCATCAACAAGCGACATCAGTGTGTAAAGGATATCACCACATGGGCTCAGGAACACTTCAGAAACCCACTGTCAGTAACTACAGTTGGTCGCTACATCTGTAAGTGCAAGTTAAAACTCTCAAACGCAAGGCGAAAACCGTTTATCAACAACACCCAGAAACGCCATCGGCTTCGCTGGGCCTGAGCTCATCTAAGATGGACTGATACAAAGTGGAAAAGTGTTCTGTGGTCTGACGAGTCCACATTTCAAATTGTTTTTGGAAACTGTGGACGTCGTGTCCTCCGGACCAAAGAGGAAAAGAACCATCCGGATTGTTATAGGTGCAAAGTTGAAAAGCCAGCATCTGTGATGGTATGGGGGTGTATTAGTGCCCAAGACATGGGTAACTTACACATCTGTGAAGGCGCCATTAATGCTGAAAGGTACATACAGCTTTTGGAGCAACATATGTTCCCATCCAAGCAATGTTACCATGGACACCCCTGCTTATTTCAGCAAGACAATGCCAAGCCACGTGTTACATCAACGTGGCTTCATAGTAAAAGAGTGCGGGTACTAGACTGGCCTGCCTGTAGTCCAGACCTGTCTCCCATTGAAAATGTGTGGCGCATTATGAAGTCTAAAATACCACAACGGAGACCCCCGGACTGTTGAACAACTTAAGCTGTACATCAAGCAAGAATGGGAAAGAATTCCACCTGAGAAGCTTCAAAAATGTGTCTTCTCAGTTCCCAAACGTTTACTGAGTGTTGTTGAAAGGAAAGGCCATGTAACACAGTAGTGAACATGCCCTTTCCTAACTACTTTGTCACATGATGCAGCCATGAAATTCTAAGTTAATTATTATTTTACTTGTAGGTTCATTGACAGGGACAGAGTACAGGGACAGGTTCATCCCAGACTCCCAGATGTCGAACTGTACCGACCGATCATGCAAAAGATGACTCGGAGGAGCCAACACCAGGACCAAGCCAAACCAAAGAAAATAAAAAGGGAGAGTCCAAACTAGGTAATTGTTATTATTTTAGCATGCCTTGAGGGTAAATCTTCAAATTTCATGTAAACGTCCAAATAGGGCTGGGCGATATATCGAATATACTCGCTATATCGCTGGTTTGTCTCTGTGCGATATAGAAAATGACTATATGGTGATATTGGAGTATACGTTCTCACGCAGTTGCTTTTAGCTGCGGGCATTACACTACAGGCTCTTCTCACTCTTTCTTGTCTCTCCTTCTCACAGAGACATAAACAAGCGCACCTTCTTACATACGTCACATACTGTACGTATACGCCCCCGCGGAGCAGAGAGGTAGCAGCATGGTTAACGTTAGCTGTGGTGCGAGTGGTAATACGAGAGAAAGAAGGTGCGAATCTGGTAACAAATGAAGGAATAATTAATTCCCAAGAAAAACAGCAGGGGTCCATCATCTGGCGGTGGTTTGGCTTCAAGCGAGAAGATGTTGAACAGACAACCGTAATATGTCAAGTATGCGGCAAAAGCGTTGCTACAAAAAGTAGCATTACTGCTAATGTGTAGCATCATTTGAAAAGTCATCCGCTAGAGAATAAAAAGTGCTTGAAACTCTGCATGTCAACATCTACGTTCGGTGACACACCCACAAAATGCCCTAGCAACAATTTCCACATGAACACCGTATGAAACAAAAAGTCAACAACAGAAGAAGATAACGTCCGCAGGGACCTACCACATAGCGAAGGACGTCCACTATTTGATTTCCTATTATGCAGCTCATTTTTATTTGACAGTTATTGAAATATCTTGTGTGACATCATGCACAAAAGTGCATTTTATTTGTTTTAAACTATTGTAGTGGCGTTCTGTACAAAAAGTGCACTTTAATTTAATGTTTTGATATGTCATCTTAGTGACATCATGCACAAAAGTGCACTAATAGCTTGTTTTAAAATGTCTCTGACAATCTTGCACTTTCTGTTTTGGAAATGAATAACTGTTTAATAAATACACTTTTGGTCAATTGACTTAGTTGTGATTTCCCTCTCTGCAAGAAAGTTTAAAAGTAGCATATATTAATGCAGTATGAAGAAGAATGTTTTAATGTAGACACATAGAATCATCATACTGCTGTGATTATATGCATCAAGTGTTCATTCTAAGGCATTCATTCTAAGGTATTCATTCTAAGGCAAAATATGGAGATATATATGGTGTATCGTGATATGGCCTAAAAATATCGAGATATTAAAAAAGGCCATATCGCCCAGCCCTACGTCCAAACAGATTCAAGTTTTTCATGCACCAATAGGCCTACACCTCATTTGCTTACATGGATAAAATGTAACTTACTGCAATAAATATTATACATACTAAATATTGTTTTATTCTGATTCTGGTTGTGCAGGTTGTGGAATACGCTGGAAGGCTACTCCATTGATGCCAAACCTTGCAGAGTATCAGCATCAGGACAAAACCCATCTGGATAGACATGGCTGGACCCCACTAGAGTATTTTGACCAGTACATCATTAGAGATCTGATGACACTGATTTGGGAATGTTCTATTGCCATGTCACTGTCTATAACTCACCATTGTGTGTTATACTCAATTGTTAAAGGGGAACATTATCACAATTTCAGAATGGTTAAAACCATTAAAAATCAGTTCCCAGTGGCTTATTATATTTTTCGAAGTTTTTTTCAAAATTTTACCCATCACGCAATATCCCTAAAAAAAAAAGCTTCAAAGTGCCTGATTTTAACCATCGTTATAAACACCCGTCCATTTTCCTGTGACGTCACATAGTGAATACAAACAAACATGGCGGAAAGAACAGCAAGCTATAGCGACATTAGCTCGGATTCAGACTCGGATTTCAGTGGCTTAAGCGATTCAAGAGATTACGCATGTATTGAAACGGATGGTTGTAGTGTGGAGGCAGGTAGCGAAAACGAAATTGAAGAAGAAACTGAAGCTATTGAGCCATATCGGTTTGAACCGTATGCAAGCGAAACCGACGAAAACGACACGACAGCCAGCGACACGGGAGAAAGCGAGGACGAATTCGGCGATCGCCTTCTAACCAACAATTGGTATGTGTTTGTTTGGCATTAAAGGAAACTAACAACTATGAACTAGGTTTACAGCATATGAAATACATTTGGCAACAACATGCACTTTGAGAGTGCAGACAGCCCAATTTTCATCAATTAATATATTCTGTAGACATACCCTCATCCGCTCTTTTCCTGAAAGCTGATCTGTCCAGTTTTGGAGTTGATGTCACCAAGACATCCAGGGGGTTTAGCTCGCTCGTCTGCGGGAACAAACTGCCGCCATTGCTTGCCGTGCTACCGAGGGCCTTTGTCCCTGAATTGCTCACACACTCCGGCAGATTCAATGGGGGTCTGGCGGCAGATTTCTTTGACTTTATCGTTGGAAATGCATCTGCTTTGAGTGTCGCAGGATATCCACACATTCTTGCCATCTCTGTCGTAGCATAGCTTTCGTCGGTAAAGTGTGCGGAACAAACGTCCAATTTCTTGCCACTTTCGCATCTTTGGGCCACTGGTGCAACTTGAATCCCTGTTCGTGTTGTTACACCCTCCGACAACACACCGACGAGGCATGATGTCTCCAAGGTACGGAAAACAGTTGAAAAAACGGAAAATAACAGAGCTGATTTGACTCGGTGTTTGAGAAAATGGCGGATTGCTTCCCGTTGTGACGTCATCGCTCCGAGAGCGAATATTAGAAAGGCGTTTAATTCGCCAAAATTCACCCATTTAGAGTTCGGAAATCGGTTAAAAAAATATATGGTCTTTTTTCTGCAACATCAAGGTATATATTGACGCTTACATAGGTCTGGTGATAATGTTCCCCTTTAACTGGACATCTGTATGTGCTCGACGCCTCAATCATTGGTATGTGTTCATCTACAAAACCATTCTGGGTATCACTCCATCTTATCTGTCTTGTCTTTGAACAAAGAAACAAAGAAGTCACAATCTTCGTTCAATGAATGTTCTGCACCCCAAAGTAAGAACTGAACTGGGCAAGAAAGCATTTAGGTTTTCAGCACCGAAGGCTTGGAATAACCTACAATCGAATCTTCAACTTCAAACCCTTGTTACGTTAAATGAGTTTAAAGCTTCTGTGAAAGGATTACCTTGTCTGTATGCACATGTTATGTGAGCAAGTTTTAATGTTGTAAATGTGATGTTTTATGTGTTGTTTACTGTTTTTAATGTAACCTTGCTGCTGCCCTCTTGGCCAGGTCTCCCTTGGAAAAGAGATATTTGATCTAAATGGGATTTTACCTGGTTAAATAAAGGCTAGATAAAAGGAGTGGGGACCCACTCAACATGTCAGTCGATGAGGTCTACCACTTTTTTGGTGCCTGTACTTCAAAAGTGCAATGTTTCCATGTTGGTTTTACTCTGATATTCAAAACATGTTCAAAAATGTGTGTAAGTGTTAATACATGCAAAAGCAGTCAGGAAAAAGACTGCTCTGTTCAAGGTGGAAATAAAGACTTTTTCATTCTATTACACAATGGTGACTTCATTGGGTTTTATGGAAATTCGGACCAAGTATCCACATATGTGGACATAATTTTTCTCTCAAAGTACATCATATCAAAAGATGATTTTTAGTTTTTCTTCTAATTAGGGTCCAATAAACCCAAATAGCATAGAGAAATAAAAACAGCTTGGCCTTACGAGGTATTAAAGCACACGTAAATGGTTTTAAGCTTAAAGGTAAAATGGCAAATGGTTAAAGTTAAAAGGTTTAAAGTCAAAGCTTATGGTTTAATGTTTAAAGTTAAACGTACAAAAAATGAATGCAAAGTTAAAGGATAATTTAATGTTTGTTTAACTCTTGCTAAAAGTTAAGCATAAGTTTAGAATGTTAAAAGTTTAAAAGACTTCCAGAAAAGCTCGTAGCCATTCTTGTAGTTTCTTTATTCCCTTTAATGACTCTAATTGTTGAATGGATTTAGTTCAGTTCATTTAACCTGCTTGTCCCATTCAATTGATTTAATTATTTAAAATCACTTAAAATGGTTAATTCATTCGCTAGTTCATTTACATGTATTTAGGTCATTTAAAATGTCTATATTCATTTTGACAGGCAATGTGTTTAAATCATTATTTAAAAGTAGAAAGTTTAAAACATTCAGAGGTTTGAAACAGTATTTGAAAATACACGTGTAATTAATTACATTGTTAGCATCTCCGTTTCTGTGTTTTAAAGGTTTACAACCTGATGATTAATTGAAGATCAACTGAAATGAAACCAACAATGCTTAAAATTGGAAAATAAAAAGTTGATCAATTGGAGATCATGAGTTGTCCTTGAGTCCTTTTTGGAGTAGAAGAGTGGAACTGTAAACTCACCACACCGGTATGTTTTAGTGCTTTCATGGTGAGTTTACTGACAGATATAAGTAAGAACTTTACACTACTTTATATTAGAAATGGCAACAGTGGAGGATGAATGTCACATAAGAAGATCGAGAAAAAGAAGAAGCTTATCAATAAAGGTGTCAGCACGGACTACAAAGGCAGACGCGCGCAATTTTTCAGAACTTATGCAGATCCCAAATACAGATCAGCAGGTACCAGACAGTAAGAAAAGTTGCTTTTGCATAATATTGCGAAACAAAACGCCAGATATGTCTTACCTTACACATACACCATAATAATACTCCTATGTTGAAGCACAGTACAATCCACCAAGCGGTGTGGCTTCATAGCTTACCAAAGTCCTACTAAAACATTTTGATAGATTTTTGAGCGCCGTGTGTAATGTTCTATATTGTCAATGGAACATATAAAATGTTGCTGTTGTTTACTTGAGTCATATTGCAGTCTATATGTATCTCTTATGTGTGACTGCCATCTACTGGTCACACTTATCATTACACTATGTACCAAATAAAAGAGCTTCGAGGTCGGTAAGCAAAACCAGAATTATTCCATACATTAGGCGCACCGGGTAATAAGGCGCACTGTCGAGTTTTGAGGAAAAATAAGCATTTTAAGTGCGCCTTATAGTCCGGAAAAATACGGTATCATTTTTGGCTACATAGGAAATATATATACTGTTAAACAAGCTGTGCACTGACTACTCTAAAATATGGGTACAGTAACATGCAAGTTTATTGTCCCTTTTAGAAAATATAGTAACACTGCAACAAAACTGAAATCTAAGTAAGACTAAATATCTCAAATAAGGGTGATAGTTGCTTATTTTCTGTCTGATAAGATAATTCTTCTCACTAAGCAGATTTTATGTTAGTGTTTTACTTGTTTTAAGTGTTTTGGTCCTATATGATCTCAGTAAGATATTACAGCTAGTTGCTGAGATTTGATGACCTATATTGAGTAAAACATGCTTGAAACTAGAATATCAACTATTGCAAAGCTGTGTCATCAACACTCACAAGTATAAAACTACTTTTTTTAAGTAATCATTTCTTATTTCAAGCATGAAAAAAAAAATTATGACTGACACAATTGTGTCTCATAATTAAAACAGATAACAGACTTTGCTGTTTTATTTTCAATGAAACAATAGAAAATATGTACTCATATAGTAGTACAATTTTTATTAGTGAGATTATACTTATTTTAAGGTATTTTTGGGTTCATTGAGGTTAGCTAATTTTACTTGTTTTGGAAAGTCTTGACAAGCCAAATTTTCTTGTTCTATTGGCAGATAATTTTGCTTAATTCAATTAAAATACCCCTAATTTTTGTATTTTTTTTTTCTTGTTTTTGAACACTGACTTTTTGCAGTGAAGATGGAGGGTGGACTCCCTTTTTGAGATACAGTACTGGGTAAAACCACACACACCTTAGGCTCGATGTCATAGAAGGCAAAATACTTGAAGCGAAGCCACAGTTTGTCGTTGTCTTGGATGCCCTGCTGCATCAGACATCGGGATGAATCCAACCACCTGGGGGGGGGAACACTCAAATATGTCATTGTGTTGATCTAAAATGTATGCCAAGCACTCAAGTCAATGCACAAGACACATTCCACTTATCATATTCCAAGCATGCGTGTACACTGAGAGCATACCTGCCGTGGATGTGGGCCTTGTCCACCACGCTGGCTGGCCGGTACTGCTTGGTTATGACCTCAGGGGCAGGGAGAGGCTGGGGGACGGACAACATCTTGTAGATCGCCTCCATCTCAGGCGAGCCCATGAAATGTGCCGGCATGCCATTGTACAAACTGGGTCTGGACGCTGCAATCAAAGGGTAGTTGGACAACATCAATAGAATAGAATAGAAAGTACTTTATTGATCCCTGGGGGAAATTCAGGACCACGGTTAGCTCACAATAGACTATAAACACTTAGGTATTTTTTACATGTCTATTATACAGCATCATTCACATGTGAATAATATAAATACAGTCTATTATACAGCATTATTCACATGTGAATAATATAAATACAGTCTATTATACAGCATTATTCACATGTGAATGATATAAATACAGTCTATTATACAGCATTATTCACAGGTGAATAATATAAACAGTCTATTATACAGCATTATTCACATGTGAATAATGTAAATACAGTCTATTATACAGGATTATTCACATATGAATAATGTAAATACAGTCTATTATACAGCATTATTCACATGTGAATAATATAAATAGTCTATTATACAGCATTATTCACATGTGAATAATGTAAATACAGTCTATTATACAGCATTATTCACATGTGAATAATATAAATACAGTCTATTGTACAGCATTATTCACATGAGAATAATATAAATACAGTCTATTGTACAGCATTATTCACATGAGAATAATATAAATACAGTCTATTATATGGCGTTATTCACATGCAAATAATATAAATACAGTCTAATATACAGCATTATTCACATGTGAATAATGTAAATACAGTCTATGATACAGCATTATTCACATGTGAATAATATAAATAGTCTATTATACAGCATTATTCACACGTGAATAATATAAATACAGTCTATTATACAGCATTATTCACACGTGAATAATGTAAATACAGTCTATTTTACAGCATTATTCACATGTGAATAACATAGTCTATTATACAGCATTATTCACATGTGAATAATATTAATACAGACTATTATACAGCATTATTCACATGTGAATAATATAAATACAGTCTATTATACAGCATTATTCACATGTGAATATTATAAATACAGTCTATTATACAGCATTATTCACATGTGAATAATGTAAATACAGTCTATTATACAGCATTATTCACATGTGAATAATATAAATACAGTCTATTATACAGCATTATTCACATGTGAATAATGTAAATACAGTCTATAATACAGCATTATTCACATGTGAATAATGTAAATACAGTATTATTCACATGTGAATATTATAAATACAGTCTATTATACAGCATTATTTACATGTGAATAACATAAATACAGTCTATTATACAGCATTATTCACATGTGAATAACATAAATACAGTCTATTATACAGAATTATTCACCTGTGAATTATGTAAATCCAGTCTATTATACAGCATTATTCACATGTGAATAATATAAATACAGTCTATTATACAGCATTATTCACATGTGAATAATATAAAAACAGTCAATTATACAGAATTATTCACATGTGAATAATATAGTCTATTATACAGCATTATTCACATGTGAATATTATAAATACAGTCCTTATACAGCATTATTCACATGTGAATAATATAAATACAGTCTATTATACAGCATTATTCGGCGTATTAGTATTTGTTTGACTTATGCAAGCTGTACAACGGTTTCATGCAGTAGCTGTCATAATGTTCTAAAATGCTGTTGTCGGGTAAAGAAATAGTCACAAAGTCATCGTATTTTTCATACATAAGGCGCACCAAATTATAAAGGAGTCATATTATTATTATGATTTTTTTTTCTACAAGTAAAAGACTTTGTTGTAGTCTACATAACATGTAATGGTGGTTCTTTGCTCAAAATGTTGCATATATTATATTTTTACAGACTTTCTACAGCACTCTCTGACCATTTTTTCAGGATGCCATGAATTGATTAACGTGGACCCCGACTTAAACAAGTTGAAAAACTTATTGGGGTGTTGCCATTTAGTGGTCAATTGTACGGAATATGTGCAATCTACTAATATCAAAGTTTCGATCAATCAAAAAAATGCGCCGTTTTGTGGGCGGTGTATTCACGTACCTCCACTTTGACTGCGTCTTCTTCCGCCATATTTTGTTGTAGTTTTTAGCGCTTCCATAGCGAGTTTACTGACAAATATAAGTTCGAACTATATGCTACTTTAAATTACAAATGGCAACAGCGCAAGTCGCATGTCAATGTACGAGCCAGTCTGCCCCACAACAAGGGGATGGAGGAAAAATGAGCTTGTTGACAACAGCGTGGGCTAAAATGGCGGACGCGCGCAAGGCACTTTGGGTAGATTTATACCATATACTGTTGGATAATCCAGTGATGGCCGGTTGGGAAATTTTGAGGAAGTACTATGGAAGGCAATGCCTCCGTGGTTGGATTTTAAATTTTCCGAACCTATGCAGATCCCAAATAGACAACAGCGGATACCAGTAGGTAAGAAAAGTTGGTTTTGCATAATAGGGCACAACAAAACACCTGATAAAATGTCTGCTAATGTCTTCTAATATGTGCCATGATAAGACCATATTACTGTATGTTGAAGCACAGTACGTCTGACTATGGAAGTCGTACTGCTCTGACAAACCATCAAGCGGTGTGGCTGCATTGTCCCCTTTAAAAAAAAAAACTCATCTAAATCTTAATTAGAGCCCACATAAAATATGCTAATGAAATATTATGCGTAGAAAAACTCCCCAAAGAGGATGGATTGGACACAGTCCCGCATGATAAAGAATCAAATTATTTGATAGACAAAACACGTCGCTAAGTTGCTATTTTTTGAGCACCTGAGGAAAGGGGCACCGTCGTCAGGTCAAAAATCTCCTCCGCCGAGCCTTTGTTCTTCTTCTTTTTCTTCTCTTCCACGGGCCGAAGCAGGGAGAGCTCCTCCGGGTGGCGGATGTCTGCAGAAGTGGCAAATGTCACCATGTTGTATTCAACACACGCTCGCATCAGACCCTGCGGTGAAAAGTGTCTGATCAGAAAATACTTTCCACTCACCCCAAGGTCGTTTACGCCCGCACAGAAGAAGAATTCCCTAATGTGTTCAACTTTTTGTTAAAACAAAGTTACTTGGGTAAGTTATTTCTGAAGTAAAGAGTGTGCTGTGACGAGTTGAAGGTTTAATGAGGAAGAACATGAAGTTGGACAGTCTGTCAAGAGTTCAGGAACTGGGCTTGATTAAATTTAAGGGCCGTTGATGTGTCACTTTTCATTTGAATCCTTTGAAACGTACAAGACTGAAATTGTGGGTCTGGACAAGAAGGATTTTTTTAGAGGCTAAAATTGTCTCGTATGGTGCTATGATAACTGAGACAATATGAGACATATATTACAAACTCGTTTCCATATGAGTTGGGAAATTGTGTTAGATGTAAATGTAAACGGAATACAATGATTTGCAAATCCTTTTCAACCCATATTCAATTGAATGCACTACAAAGACAACATATTTGATGTTCAAACTCATAAACTTTTTTTTTTTTTGCAAATAATAATTAACTTCGAATTTCATGGCTGCAACACGTGCCAAAGTAGTTGGGAAAAGGCATGTTCACCACTGTGTTACATGGCCTTTCCTTTTAACAACACTCAGTAAACATTTGGGAACTGAGGAGACACATTTTTTAAGCTTCTCAGCTTAAGTTGTTCAACAGTCCGGGGGTCTACGTTGTGGTATTTTAGGCTTCATAATGCGCCACACATTTTCAATGGGAGACAGGTCTGGACTACAGGCAGGCCAGTCTAGTACCCGCACTCTTTTACTATGAAGCCACGTTGATGTAACATGTGGCTTGGCATTGTCTTGCTGAAATAAGCAGGGGCGTCCATTGTAACATTGCTTGGATGGCAACATATGTTGCTCCAAAACCTGTATGTACCTTTCAGCATTAATGGCGCCTTCCCAGATGTGTAAGTTACCCATGTCTTGGGCACTAATACACCCCCATACCATCACAGATGCTGGCTTTTCAACTTTGCGCCTATAACAATCCGGATGTTTTTTATCCTCTTTGGTCCGGAGGACACGACGTCCACAGTTTCCAAAAACAATTTAAAATGTGGACTCGTCAGACCACAGAACACTTTTCCACTTTGTATCAGTTCATCTTAGATGAGCTCAGGCCCAGCGAAGCCGACGGCGTTTCTGGGTGTTGTTGATAAACGGTTTTTGCCTTGCATAGGAGAGTTTTAACTTGCACTTACAGATGTAGCGACCAACTGTAGTAACTGACGGTGGGTTTCTGAAGTGTTCCTAAGCCCATGTGGTGATATCCTTTACACACTGATGTCGCTTGTTGATGCAGTACAGCCTGAGGGATCGAAGGTCACGGGCTTAGCTGCTTACGTGCAGTGATTTCTCCAGATTCTCTGAACCCTTTGATGATATTACGGACCGTAGATGGTGAAATCCCTAAATTCCTTGCAATAGCTGGTTGAGAAAGGTTTTTCTTAAACTGTTCAACAATTTGCTCACAAATTTGTTGACAAAGTGGTGACCCTCGCCCCATCCTTGTTTGTGAATGACTGAGCATTTCATGGAATCTACTTTTATACCCAATCATGGCACCCACCTATTCCCCATTTGCCTGGTCACCTGTGGGATGTTCCAAATAAGTGTTTGATGAGCATCCCTCAACTTTATCAGTATTTATTGACACCTTTCCCAACTTCTTTGTCACGTGTTGCTGGCATCAAATTCTAAAGTTAATGATTATTTGCAAAACATTTTTTTTTTTATCAGTTTGAACATCAAATATGTTGTCTTTGTGGCATATTCAACTGAATATGGGTTGAAAATTATTTGCAAATCATTGTATTCCGTTTATATTTACATCTAACACAATTTCCCAACTCATATGGAAACAGGGTTTGTAGATGACGACTGAGACAATAGGAGACAGTTATTATATGACAACTGAGACAATAGGAGATGGATATTATATGACGACTGAGACAATAGGAGACAGATATTATATGACAACTGAGAGACAATAGGAGACAGATATTATATGATGACTGAGACAATAGGAGACAAATATTATATGACTGAGAGACAATAGGAGACAGATATTATATGACTGAGAGACAATAGGAGACAGATATTAAATGACGACTGAGACATTAGGTGACAGATGTTTGAGGCTTGTCAAGGTCATCACATGTGGCACAAAGGCAGCGACTCCAGATCAGAAGGTTTTGTGTTCAAGTCACATCAGAGTCAACTGGGACTCCAGTCTATGCATATAAATTCCCATTCAGGATTCCGTGCGAATTGCCTGAGAAAAATTAACTGATATTTCGCCGTGTTTTCTTCATCAAATCCCAGGGGAAGTTGGCACCGGCAGCTGCCGAAAATCAGGTTTTGTCATGCAAAAGTGCTTCTGCTGACTGTGATCAAACATTTCACAGCTAGTTGGAAGAGACTGACATCAGACTCTGTGGCTCGTCTGACTCCAGATCAGAAGGTTGTGTGTTCAAGTCGCATCAGGGTCGATACATGAACTCCTCTGCTTTGATTGACAGCTTTAACATTCAACTCAAGTCAGGTCTTCATATAACCGGAAGGTCAACAACTTCTCATGTGATCTCATCCAATTTCCCGCTCGTTCCGACGTTCTGTCGTGTTTATATGCAGAAACCCATTTCACTGTCTTCAGGGACATAACACTGACTTTGTGCTGTGATCAGAAAGTCTGCACCATTTGAACCCTTACAATTCAACAGTGCTTGCCAAAAACTGCTCTATAAATATCACATATTAATGATCTGTGAAACATTTTTTTTTGTTAATTGTGATAAATCTTATTGTTATTGAGCCCTGAAATGGGACAATGATTGGCAGCCACATTGACTTTCATGCATCTTTTCTTCTACACTGCCAGATTTAAAACCCTGATGTATGGAGCCAGAACACTGCCAGTAAGATCTGGTATCCCAAAAAACAATTGACATTGTGGAAAAAGTTTTATTGGCACCGAAGCAAGTTTTGGCAACAAATAAATACAAACATTGACAACTGAGACAAGTGGATGCTTTTGATGCCAATATTCATATTTTCTACACTTTTATTGCTTTATTGTGTTATAAATATGATCGCTTCTCTTTATTACGATTTAATTTCTTGTTTTCGGTTAATAACAAAAGTAATGGCAGCGTTTTAGTGCGAGGGGCGTGCACCCTAGGAGGAGTTCATCAAAGTACGACCCCTTTTTTTCACCGAACAATGGCCTAAAACCATCAAAGCAAAGTTTGCCACCATACCACGCCCACATCTTATGGTCTAAGCAAAAAAAATTCATAATTTATCATCGCCTATATGTGTAGTATCTGTCATTTTAACGGCGACTCATTTGGTCAAAGTCCCTAGGAGGAGTTCATCAAAGTACGACCCCTTTTTATCGCCGAAAAATGTCCAAAAACCATCGTGGCAAAGTTTGGCGCCATGCCACTCCCACATCTTATGGTGCAGGCAAAACATTTTCATAATTTATCATCGCCTGTATGTGTAGTATCTGTAATTTTAACTGCGACTCATTTGGTAAAAGTCCCTAGGAGGAGTTAATCAAAGTACGACCCCTTTTTTTTGCCGAAAAATGGCCTAAAACCATCAAAGCAAAGTTTGCCGCCATACCACGCCCACATCTAATGGCGTAGGCAAAACATTTTAGTAATTTATCATCGCCTATATGTGTTTTACCTGTAATTTTCATTGCGACTCATTTGGCCAAAGTTCCTAGGAGGAGTTTGTTAAAGTACGACTGCTTTTTATCGTCAGAAAATGGCCAAAAACCATCGGAGCAAAGTTTTGCGCCATGCCACGCCCACATCTTATGGTTTAGGCAAAACATTTTCATAATTTATCATCGCCTATATGTGTAGTATCTGTAATTTTAACTGCGACTCATTTGGTAAAAGTCCCTAGGAGGAGTTAATCAAAGTACGACTCCTTTTTATCGTCAAAAAATGGCCAAAAACCATCAGAGCAAAGTTTGGCGCCATGCCACGCCCACATCTAATGGCGTAGGCAAAACATTTTAGTAATTTATCATCGCCTATATGTGTTTTACCTGTAATTTTCATTGCGACTCATTTGGCCAAAGTTCCTAGGAGGAGTTTGTTAAAGTACGACTGCTTTTTATCGTCAGAAAATGGCCAAAAACCATCGGAGCAAAGTTTTGCGCCATGCCACGCCCACATCTTATGGTTTAGGCAAAACATTTTCATAATTTATCATCGCCTATATGTGTAGTATCTGTAATTTTAACTGCGACTCATTTGGTAAAAGTCCCTAGGAGGAGTTAATCAAAGTACGACTCCTTTTTATCGTCAAAAAATGGCCAAAAACCATCAGAGCAAAGTTTGGCGCCATGCCACGCCCACATCTAATGGCGTAGGCAAAACATTTTAGTAATTTATCATCGCCTATATGTGTATTACCTGTAATTTTCATTCATTTGGCCAAAGTCCCTAGGAGGAGTTCGTTAAAGTACGACTCCTTTTTATCGTCAAAAAATGGCCAAAAACCATCGGAGCAAAGTTTGGCGCCATGCCACGCCCACATCTAATGGCATAGGCAAAACATTTTAGTAATTTATCATCGCCTATATGTGTATTACCTGTAATTTTTATTGTGACCTATTTGGCCAAAGTCCCTAGGAGGAGTTTGTTAAAGTACGACTCCTTTTTATCGCCGAAAAATGTCCAAAAACCATCGTGGCAAAGTTTGGCGCCATGCCACACCCACATCTTATAGTGTAGGCAAAACATTTTCATAATTTATCATCCCCTATATGTGTAGTATCTGTAATTTTAACAGCGGCTCATTTGGTAAAAGTCCCTAGGAGGAGTTAATCAAAGTACGACCCTTTTTTTTTTTGCCGAAAAATGGCCTAAAACCATCAAAGCAAAGTTTGCCGCCATACCACGCCAACATCCAATGGCGTAGGCAAACATTTTTAGTAATTTATCATCGCCTATATGTGTATTACCTGTAATTGTCATAGTGACTCATTTGGCCAAAGTCCCTAGGAGGAGTTTGTTAAAGTACGACTCCTTTTTATCGCCAAAAAATGTCCAAAAACCATAGTGGCAAAGTTTGGCGCCATGCCACGCCCACATCTTATGGTGTAGGCAAAAAATGTTCATAATTTATCATCGCCTATATGTATAGTATCTGTAATTTTAACTGCGACTCATTTGGTAAAAGTCCCTCGGAGGAGTTCATCAAAGTACGACCCCTTTTTTTTCGCCGAAAAATGGCCTAAAACCATCAAAGCAAAGTTTGGCACCATGCCACACCCACATCTTATAGCGTAGGCAAAAATTGTTAGTAATTTATCATTGCCTATATGTGTATTACCTGTAATTTTCATTGTGACTCATTTGGCCAAAGTCCCTAGGAGGAGTTTGTTGAAGTACGACTCCTTTTTATCGCCGAAAAATGTCCAAAAACCATCGTGGCAAAGTTTAGCGACATGCCACGCCCACATCTTATGGTATAGGCAAAACATTTTCATAATTTATCATCGCCTATATGTGTAGTTTCTGTAATTTTAACTGCGGCTCATTTGGTAAAAGTCCCTAGGAGGAGTTAATTAAAGTACGACCCTTTTTTTTCCGCCGAAAAATGGCCTAAAACCATCAAAGCAAAGTTTGGCACCATGCCACGCCCACATCTTATGGCGTATGCAAAAATTGTTAGGAATTTATCATCACCTATATGTGTAGTAACTGTAAATTTAACTGTGACTCATTTGGCCAATGTCCCTAGGAGGAGTTCGTTAAAGTACGACTTCTTTTTATCGTCAAAAAATGGCCAAAAACCATCGGAGCAAAGTTTGGCGCCATGCCACGCCCACATCTTATGGCGTATGCAAAAATTGTTTGGAATTTATCATCACCTATATGTGTAGTTACTTTAAATTTAACTGTGACTCATTTGGCCAAAGTCCCTAGGAGGAGTCCATCAAAGTACGACCCCTTTTTTTTGTCGAAAAATGGCCAAAAACCATCGGAGCATTAGTTTGGCGCCATGCCACGCCCACATCTTATGGCGTAGGCAAAAATTGTTTGGAATGTATCATCACCTATATGTGTATTACCTGTAATTTTAACCAAAGGAGTTCGTTAAAGTAGGACCCCAATTTTTTTGCAAAAGAAGACGAAAACCAAGATGCCTGACTTCCTGTTTGTTTTCAGGTATGGGTTCTTGAGACTTTTATGTGCGTCCCGTCATGATGGACGCCTCCTGTGGTTTTTGCGTCAATATGTGAAACCGGTGGGAAGGGCTATTTTTCTTTTTCTCATTTTAAAGGTGGCGCTAGAGAGCCAATTTTGAAATTTTATTTTTGGGACCCGCGTCAGGTATAGCAAAAAATAATCTATATTTTGCACAATATGGGGACTTTTCCTGCATGTTAATGGCCTTAAAAAAGGCGTCCAAACGGGTAGAAAAAAAACACAATTTCAATAGGGCCCCCCTGCATGGCCCCTGCCGGGCCTTGCTTTGTTGCCGAGGCCCTAATGAATGACCCCAGGATCTGTTAGGCGCTAATAGAAAGAGGAAAGTGAAGAGTTGTGTGACTCACTGAGTAGTCTGCAGATGCCCATCACCGTCTGGAAGACGGGGTTGGAGAAGCAGGCACAAAGCCTCAGGGTGGTGCCGTTGGGCAGGCCCAGCCTTAGGGGCTTATGTTGGGGTAGGAAGACGAGACGAGCGTCGGCGTGGATGCCGTATTTATCCAGAGTCCAGGACGTCCGCAGCAGCCATTTTTGCTTTTGATGCCACCACAAAGCGTGATCCGACCAGTCTCGCTGGATCTCTGCAGGGGGCCACAATGAAAGCATGAAGGAGACCTTCCTTGCATCCTGAGTACTGATGGAGCTCCAGTCAGGGCGGCTTGGCAAAAATACATTATTTATTTATATATGTCAACTATATTGTGTTGGGGGCCAACATTCCAAAAAGGCCGGACTTGGCCCTATTAGTCTTATTTTGAATACTCCTGAGAACCAGAGTCTTCTACATGGGATTTTTACTCTATTTATTTTGTCATAAATATGATTTTTGGGGGTAAAAATGAGCTTTGTCTACAGCAGGGGTCGGCAACCCAAAATGTTGAAGGAGCCATATTGGACCAAAAATACAAAAACAAATCTGTCTGGAGCCGCAAAAAAATTCAAAGCCATATTACATACAGATAGTGTGTCATGACATATACATTGAATTAAGAGGACTTAAAGGAAACGAAATGACCTCAAATATAGCTACAAATGAGGCATAATGATGCAATATGTACATATAGCTAGCCTAAATAGCATGTTAGCATTGACTAGCTTGCAGTCATGCAGTGACCAAACATGTCTGATTAGCACTCCACACAAGTCAATAATATCAACAAAACTCACCTTTGTGCATTCATGCACAACCTTGAAAGTTTGGTGGACAAAATGAGAAAGAAAAAGAAGTGGCATAAAACACGCCCTGGAAAGTCGGAGAAAGTTATACATGTAAACAAACTAAGGTGAGTTCAAGGACCGCCAAAATTAGTAGGACAAAACGGCGCTCGCCATATACTCGAATCAGTGAAGCATGTTTAATATAAACAGTGTGTTTTATAACAGTTAGGGAGGTTTGTGTCATGTTTGTCCTCCTACAGAAACCATATTAAAACAAAAAATATATTTTTTTTTTACCCTCATCTTTTTCCATTTTTCATACATTTTTGAAAAAGCTCCAGAGAGCCACTAGGGCGGCGCTAAAGAGCCGCATGCGGCTCTAGAGCCGCGGGTTGCCGACCCCCGGTCTACAGTGTAAACACAAATCTGTAGATTTTGTAGTAAAACTCAGTTGCCAGATTTTTACAGTACAATTTACAGTGTTTTTGTTTTTTACACCGAATACATAGAAAATCGATACCACTATTATTATTTTTTTTACAGTAAATAGAATAGAATAGAATGGAATTTATTGTCATTATTTTTGCACATAACGAGATTAAGGACTCCAACTTCAGGTGCGGTAGTGGAAACAAATATGGAATAAAAATAAATCACAAAAGTAATAAAGATAAAAAATAAGAATTTAAATAAACAGACTACTATCCAATAAAAACAATTAGCAATCCTGTACAATATACAAAACAATATACAAAAAACTGTACAATACACACAGAACAAAACATGAGTACTAGAGTAGTAAAGTAATGTAAAAAATTCTGGTGACTGCATTTTCAGTTTTTTAACAAAATATCTACTGTCATTGTTTTGACAGTGCATTACTGTAAATGAAAAATTTTTACAGTAAAAATTTTGACAACTGAGCTGCCAGTTTTTTTTTGTAAAATCTGAAATAGTTTTCACAGTGCATTACTGTAAATGGAAAACGGTACCACTGTCATTTTTACAGTAAAATTCTGGTAAATGCGCTTTGTTTTTTTTTATCATAAGATCTACCGTCATTGTTTTTACAGTGCATTACTGTAAATTAAAACGGCACCACTGTCACTTTTACAGTAAAATTCTGGTGACTGAGCTGACAGTTTTTACTGAAAATTCTTTTTTTTTTTTTAATTTAAAATTACAATGCTTTACTGTAAATAAAAATTAATGCTACTGTCATTTCTACATTAAAATTCAGGTGACTGAGCTGTCAGGTTTTTACTGTAAAATCTGACGTCGTTTTTACAGTGCATTACTGGAAATGGAAAAACGGTACCACTGTTATTTTTACAGTAAAATTCTGGCGACTGAGTTGACAGTTTTTTTAAAAATGTAAAATCTCTGGTCCTTTGTTTTTTAAAGTGTACTGTAAATGAAAAACATTCCATTGTCATTTTTACAGTAAAATTCTGGTGAATGCGCTTCCGTTTTTTTACGGTCATTGTTTTTACAGTGCATTACTGTAAATGAAAAACAGCACCACTCTAATTTTTACATAAACATTTTGGCGACTGCACTTTCAGTTTTTTATCGTAAGATCTACAGTCATTGTTTTTACAGTACATTACTGTAAATAAAAATCGGTACCACTGTCATTTCTACATTAAAATTCAGGTGACTGAGCTGTCAGGTTTTTACTGTAAAATCTGAAGTCGTTTTTACAGTGCATTACTGGAAATGGAAAAACGGTACCACTGTTAGTTTTACAGTAAAATTTTGGCGACTGACCTGCCAGTTTTTTGCCGTAAAACATGAAGTCGTTTTTACAGTGCATTACTGTAAATAGAAAATGGTAGCACTGTCATTTTTACAGTACAATTCCGGCGACTGAGCTTCCAGTTTTTATTGTAAAATCCCCGGTCTTTTGTTTTTACACTGCATTACTGTAAATAGAAAATGGTAGCACTGTTATTTTTACAGTAAAATTCTGGCGATTGAGTTGCCAGTTTTTTTAAATGTAAAATCTCTGGTCCTTTTTTTTTAAAGTGTACTGTAAATGAAAAATAGTACCATTGTCATTTTTACAGTAAAATTCTGGTGAATGCGCTTCCGTTTTTTTACGGTCATTGTTTTTACAGTGCATTACTGTAAATGAAAAACAGCACCACTGTAATTTTTACATAAACATTTTGGCGACTGCACTTTCAGTTTTTTATCGAAAGACCTACAGTCATTGTTTTTACAGTACATTACTGTAAAAAAAAATCGGTACCACTGTCATTTCTACATTAAAATCCAGGTGACTGAGCTGTCAGGTTTTTACTGTAAAATCTGAAGTCGTTTTTACAGTGCATTACTGGAAATGGAAAAACGGTACCACTGTTAGTTTTACAGTAAAATTTTGGCGACTGAGCTGCCAGTTTTTTGCTGTAAAATCTGAAGTCGTTTTTACAGTGCATTACTGTAAATAGAAAATGGTAGCGCTGTCATTTTTACAGTACAATTCCGGTGACTGAGCTTCCAGTTTTTATTGTAAAATCTCCGGTCTTTTGTTTTTACAGTGCATTACTGTAAATAGAAAATGGTAGCATTGTTATTTTTACAGTAAAATTCTGGCGACTGAGTTGCCAGTTTTTTTTAAATGTTAAATCTCTGGTCCTTTGTTTTTTAAAGTGTACTGTAAATGAAAAACAGTACCATTGTCATTTTTAACAGTAAAATTCTGGTGAATGCGCTTTCGTTTTTTTATCGTAAGATCTACGGTCGTTGTTTTTACAGTGCATGACTATAAATGAAAAACAGTACCACTGTAATTTTTACATAAAAAATTTGGCGACTGAGCTGTCAGGTTTTTACCGTAAAATCTGACGTCGTTTTTACAGTGCATTACTGGAAATGGAAAAACGGTACCACTGTTATTTTTACAGTAACATTTTGGGGACTGAGCTGACAATTTTGTATCGTAAAATCGAGTCGTTTTTAAGGACTTTTTCTAAAAAAAGGTAGTCAAAGATAATTTATTTATATATGATTTATTTAAGATTTTCAATGTTCATAATATGAATTTATGATTTCTAATAAATAAATACAATAAAGCATTATACATTGAAATGTTGGCAAAGTGAAGGCCCACAAAAGATCATCTATTCATGACAGGGCTCTCGTGTTTTTTTTTTGTTTTTTTTATTAATCTGCTGCAACATGTTTTTTTGAACTGAACTGGCGAGCCCTATTATACTGTTCTAGAATGCAAACTGCAAGTAAAATAGCACACCTATGATCAAACACTGGCTTTCTAATAGCTTTTTAGAGGCGTATTATTTATTCAGCTCTCGCCGTGGCTCTCATGAGATTGCACAATATTAATACGTTTTAAAGTAAATATGGAGGAATGTACAAAAGCCAAAAGCAGTGAAGTTGTCACGTTGTGTAAATGGTAAACAAAAAGAGAATACAGGCAGGAAAGTCTAGTACCCGCACTCTTTTGCTACCAAGCCACGCCGTTGTAACACGTGTCTTGGCATTGTCTTGCTGAAATAAGCAGGGGCGTCCATGATAACGTTGCTTGGATGGCAACATAAGTTGCTCCAAAACCCGTATGTACCCTTTTTCAGTCTTTTTTGCCACTTGTGCCAGCTTTTTCGAAACATATTGCAGGCATCAAATGAGCGAATATTTGCAAAAAATAACAACGTTTCTCAGTTCGAACGTTAAATATCTTGTCTTTGCAGTCCTTTCAATTGAATATAAGTTGAAAAGGATTTGCAAATCATTGTTTTTATTTACCGTTTACACGACGTGACAACTTCACTGGTTTTTGTAGATAGTTTGCAGAGGAAAAAAGTAGTGACTCACGTGTCTTCTCCACCAGCTTGAGGATGACGCCGCCCACGTGGAGGTCAGAGGTCACACTGAGGCCGACAGGCGGGACCTCAGGACCCAGGTCCTCCACCGTTATGGACAAGTCCCACGCCGCCATGCTGGACGAGACAGAGGTGATGGAGTACGTCACGTTTGGTTGTACATACAATGTTCATTTTATACAACAGCGAGCGGTTTCGACTGCAAGAAGCTTCTTCGTTGTGGCGACACACACTCGACTGTTGTCACATGACCAATGTGACAAGCACTTCCTGCTTCTGCTTTAATCGCCAGGAAAACACACTTCTGCTTTTTTGTCTCAGCCGACAAAGAGGAAATTCAAATAACAATATGGCCACCAGGCCTGAAGAAAATACTTGTCATGTTTTCCCCCCCAAAGGTTTTAACAAATTCACCATAGATGACACCTCTGTGCACCTCTTGGACACACACACACACACACACACACACACACACACACACACACACACACACACACACACACACACACACACACACACACACACACATTCTTGTATTTCTTGCTTTCTTGAGCCATGTGAAAATTGCCTCCCTCTTTAGGACCAGCCTTTCTAGATATATAAAGAAGTGTATTTACAACATTAATAATATATACATACTATGCAAATATAAAAAAGCTTGTTGTGAAAAATGAGTTGGAATTTCACAAGAAAAGGGTCACAATTTCACAAGAAAAACTTAGAATTGTTGGCAGTATTATAATAAAAGTCCTCATTTTACTCAAGGCAAGTTAAAATTTTACAAGAAAAACTGAACATTTGTGCAATAGTATGATAAAAGTTGGAATTTTACTCAATAACAGTCGCAATTTTACAAGAAAAGCTTAACATCTTGGCAAGTTTATAAAAATAATCGTAATTTTACTTGACGAAAATCACAATTTTATAAAAAAACTAAAATGTTGGCAATATTATAATAATAATCTGAATTTTACTCGGCAAAATTATGACAAAAGTCATCATTTTACTCCAAAAAATGTCACTGTTTTACAAGAACAACAAAAATGGCAATATTGTGATAAAAGTCAGAATTTCGTAAGACAAATTTTGCATTAAAAAGTAATAATTTTACATTAAAAAGTAGTAATTCTACGAGAAAATATTGCAATATTACAGAAACAGAAATAACATGTGAAATTGTTCCCAATTTTATAAGAAGAAAGTCAACAAATTGTGAGAAAAAGACTGCTTTTAGTTAATTTTGTAATTTTTGGTTTGAAATTGCTTTTCAATCGTCATTATTTACTTCAAGTTATGACAGTATGTCTCTATATACATATTTATTTGATTTTTTAAAATCAATTTTGGCCAAAGGGGCCGCATTTCAATTTCTTACACACACTTGTTATTTCATATGTTGACCAGAGGTGGAGCACTTTTAAAAGCGACACAGAGTCAATTTGAAAAATCCCTCCTTTTTGGGACCACCCTCATTTTGACCAGCAGGGGTGCAAATGAGACATTGTCTATTAGATGCAATGTTATTGGGACCATGATTTATGTCATCACTTGTTCACACCTTCTCATATGGAAGATACTTTTCCTTCTTCATGTCTCAAAAAGGCTAGAAACACACACACACACACACACACACACACACACACACACACACACACACACACACACACACACACACACACACACACACGTTGTTGTATTTCTTACCTTCTTCAGACCTGTAAAAAAATGCCTCCCTCTTTAGGACCACCCTTTCTATATATATAAAGAAGTGTATTTACAACATTAATAATATATACATACTATGCAAACATAAAAAAGCTTGTGAAAAATTAGTTGAAATTTCACAAGAAAAAGGTCACAATTTCACAAGAAAAACTTAGAATTTTGGCAGTGTTATAATAAAAGTCCTCATTTTACGCAACACAAGTCAATATTTGACAAGAAAAACTGAACATTTGTGCAATATTGTGATAAAAGTTGGAATTGTACTCAATAACAGTCGCAATTTAACAAGAAAAGCTTCACATTTTGGCAATTTTATGAAAAGAGTCGTCATTTTACTCGACAAAAGTCACAATTTTATAAGAAAACTAAAATGTTTGCAATATTATAATAATAATCTGAATTTTACTCGGCAAAATTATGACAAAAGTCATCATTTTACTCCAAAAAATTTCACTATTTTACAAGAACAACAAAAAGAATGGCAATATTGTGATAAAAGTCAGAATTTCATATGACACATGTCACCATTTTGTATTAAAAAGTAATAATTTTACATTAAAAAAAAAGTAATTTTACGAGAAAAAATATTGCAATATTACAGAAACAGAAAGAATACAAGAAATTGTTCCCAATTTTATAAGAAAAAAGTCGACACATTGTGAGAAAAAGACTGCTTTTAGTAATTTTTTAATTTTTGGTTTGAAATTGCTTTTTAATCGTCATTTACTTCAAGTTATGACAGCATGTCTCTATATACGCCCCAAAAGGGGCACATTTAAATTTCGTACACACACTTGTTATTTCATATGTTGACCAGAGGGGGAGCACTTTTAAAAGCGAAACAGAGTCAATTTGAAAAATCCCTCCTTTTCGGGACCACCCTCATTTTGACCAGCAGGGGGTGCAAATGAGACATTGTCTATTAGATGCAATGTTTGTCCGTATCGGGACCATGATTTTGGTCCTAACTTGTCCACTGGTCCTCATATGGACGGAATCATTTCTTCTTGATGTCTCAAGAAGGGTAGAAATACAAGAACACACACACACACACACACACACACACACACACACACACACACACACACACACACACACACACACACACACACACACACACACACACACACACACAATACCGTTGAAGTTGTGAAGAAAAGTGAACCAGTCGAGTTCCACCTGAGTTAGATCCCTGCAGTCGGTCCCCAAAGTGGAATAAGAGAGCGTTTAGAGTCAGTATCTCCTCTGCGGGGCGAGCTGTGGTGTGTAACTGCGTCCCCGCTGCTTCTTCCTCCTTTTTCTTTTTTTCTTTTCTCGTTTTGTCAGTTTCCGTCTGGCGGAAGTGTACAAGATGCACGACTTTTGATTGACAGGCTGCGTGATGCATTTAGGCCATGTGACTGACACGCAGCATATGTGGAAAACTAGATAAACTAATGAACGTTGCACAATTCCATGGCCCCCCAAAAATAAGACTGTGGTGACAACAGCGGGCCCAGAAGGGGCCCAGTTTTATATTTTTTATAACCTGGCTATGTCAAATGTAGCATTTCTACACTGTATGTTAGGTGAATGATTGAAACATTACACCACTATGAGGGTAGTGGATTTATCCAAATATTGATAGTATCAATACTAAGGCTAATATCATAATCAGATTAATACGAGCGTGATGTAATATTTATTTAGTTATTATTTTGTTCAATGTTACATCGTTATATTATACTACTGTGTAGTGTTTGTGTTCGCTTGCAAACTGTTTTTTTTTTTAAACGTTTGTTTATTGAGTTACAGTATAACACATACATATTTGTGTATATATATATATATATATATATATATATATATATATATATATATATATATACACACACTAAGGTTGTCTCGATACCAATATTTTGGTACCAGTACCAAAATGTATTTCGATACTTTTCGATACTTTTCTAAATAAAGGGGACCACAAGAAAATGTCAATATTGTCTTAATTGGAACAAACAATCTTAGTGTACATGAAACATATGTTTATTATTGCAATTTAGTCCTTAAATAAAATATTGAACATACTAGACAACTTGTCTTTTAGTAGTAAGTAAACAAACAAAGTACTGGTACCAAAATGTATTCTGAAATTTTTCGGTACTTTTCAATACTTTTCTAAATAAAGGGGACCACAAAAAATGTCATTATTGTCTTTATTTTAACAAAAAATCTTAGGGTACATGAAACATTTTTATTATTGTAATTTAGTCCTTAAATAAAATAGTGAACATACTAGACAACTTGTCTTTTAGTAGTAAGTAAACAAACAAAGACTCCTAATTAGTCTGCTGACGTATGCAGTAACATATTGTGTCATTTATCTACCAGTGACGTGCGGTGAGGTTGATGGCAGGTGAGGCACTGACTTCATCACAGTCAGATTTACAAACATATGAACCCTAAAGAGTATATTTTCACCATTCGATTGGCAGCAGTTAACGGGTTATGTTTAAAAGCTCATACCAGCATTCTTCCCTGCTTGGCACTCAGCATCAAGGGTTGGAATTGGGGGTTAAATCACCAAAAATGATTCCCGGGCGCGGCCACTGCTGCTGCCCACTGCTCCCCTCACCTCCCAGGGGGAGATCAAGGGTGATGGGTCAAATGCAGAGGACACGTTTCACCACACCTAGTGTGTGTGACAATCATTGCTACTAACTTAACTTTAACTTTACACATACAAACTGTAGCACACAAAAAAGCACATTTAATAAAAAAAAATGTTATTATGGTCTTACCTTTACTTATAAATGAAGTCCATGCACCGCTGTTGTGCTGGATTAATGCACCCCCAGCGTAGAATGCACCCCCTGACGGGAGTGTTATATCAACTAAAGCCCACACTTAAAGTTTCCACGTGCAAGATTGAATCTTTTTAAAAAAGTTATTTCATAAGAAGCCAAAAAGTGCAAAAACAATAATGTTCGTGTTGGAGGAGTTGTGAATGAATGAAATACGAAATCCGTGCTGCAGTCTGCAGGTGTACCTAATGTTGTGGCCCAGCAGAGACTGCAGCACGGATTTCATATTTCAGTCATTCACAACTCCTCCAACACCTCTGCTTGCTGAATGTATAGATCAAATACAAATCTGACAAATAGGAATGAGTTTGGACAACGACACGCACACGTCAAGAAATGCAGTGTACCTCGCATCGAGGATGCCCTCGTACTCTGCCAGCTGTCGCATGAAACTTGCGTTCGGTCATGTGATGCTCCTCTTTTCCTTGACAAAGTTGTATGCCTTCTCTAGCGACCAGCCAAACTCTTTCATTGCATAAGCAATGACTGCGGAGGCGGATCGGCTGATGCCCATCCGTGCTGCAGTCTGCAGGTGTACCTAATGTTGTGGCCCAGGAGTCATTCACAACTCCTCCAACACGAACATTATTGTTTTTGTACTTTTTGGCTTCTTATTAAATAACTTTTTTAAATAGATTCAATCTTGCACGTGGAAACTTTAAGTGTGGGCACCAAAATGCGTCCATTCTCCCTTTTCTGTCCGCACACTGTGTCTGCTTGTAAGTACTCCGTGTGTGGGCGCTGCCGAACATGCTCCTCTGCTCGTAAAACCAGCAATGTCATGACGTGACGACGGTGCGCCGTCATACCTGTAAAAAAAAAAAATTCACATACACACGTGTATATGTATGTACAGGTAAAAGCCAGTAAATTAGAATATTTTGAAAAACTTGATTTATTTCAGTAATTGCATTCAAAAGGTGTAACTTGTACATTATATTTATTCATTGCACACAGACTGATGCATTCAAATGTTTATTTCATTTAATTTTGATGATTTGAAGTGGCAACAAATGAAAATCCAAAATTCCGTGTGTCACAAAATTAGAATATTACTTAAGGCTAATACAAAAAAGGGATTTTTAGAAATGTTGGCCAACTGAAAAGTATGAAAATGAAAAATATGAGCATGTACAATACTCAATACTTGGTTGGAGCTCCTTTTGCCTCAATTACTGCGTTAATGCGGCGTGGCATGGAGTCGATGAGTTTCTGCCACTGCTCAGGTGTTATGAGAGCCCAGGTTGCTCTGATAGTGGCCTTCAACTCTTCTGCGTTTTTGGGTCTGGCATTCTGCATCTTCCTTTTCACAATACCCCACAGATTTTCTATGGGGCTAAGGTCAGGGGAGTTGGCGGGCCAATTTAGAACAGAAATACCATGGTCCGTAAACCAGGCACGGGTAGATTTTGCGCTGTGTGCAGGCGCCAAGTCCTGTTGGAACTTGAAATCTCCATCTCCATAGAGCAGGTCAGCAGCAGGAAGCATGAAGTGCTCTAAAACTTGCTGGTAGACGGCTGCGTTGACCCTGGATCTCAGGAAACAGAGTGGACCGACACCAGCAGATGACATGGCACCCCAAACCATCACCCAACCATGCAAATTTTGCATTTCTTTTGGAAATCGAGGTCCCAGAGTCTGGAGGAAGACAGGAGAGGCACAGGATCCACGTTGCCTAAAGTCTAGTGTAAAGTTTCCACCATCAGTGATGGTTTGGGGTGCCATGTCATCTGCTGGTGTCGGTCCACTCTGTTTCCTGAGATCCAGGGTCAACGCAGCCGTCTACCAGCAAGTTTTAGAGCACTTCATGCTTCCTGCTGCTGACCTGCTCTATGGAGATGGAGATTTCAAGTTCCAACAGGACTTGGCGCCTGCACACAGCGCAAAATCTACCAGTGCCTGGTTTACGGACCATGGTATTTCTGTTCTAAATTGGCCCGCCAACTCCCCTGACCTTAGCCCCATAGAAAATCTGTGGGGTATTGTGAAAAGGAAGATGCAGAATGCCAGACCCAAAAACGCAGAAGAGTTGAAGGCCACTATCAGAGCAACCTGGGCTCTCATAACACCTGAGCAGTGCCAGAAACTCATCGACTCCATGCCACGCCGCATTAACGCAGTAATTGAGGCAAAAGGAGCTCCAACCAAGTATTGAGTATTGTACATGCTCATATTTTTCATTTTCATACTTTTCAGTTGGCCAACATTTCTAAAAATCCCTTTTTTGTATTAGCCTTAAGTAATATTCTAATTTTGTGACACACGGAATTTTGGATTTTCATTTGTTGCCTCTTCAAATCATCAAAATGAAATGAAATAAACATTTGAATGCATCAGTCTGTGTGCAATGAATAAATATAATGTACAAGTTACACCTTTTGAATGCAATTACTGAAATAAATCAAGTTTTTCAAAATATTCTAATTTACTGGCTTTTACCTGTGTGTGTGTATATATATATATATATATATATATATATATATATATATATATATATATATATATATACACACACACACACACATGTGTATCAGCCTTTCACCTGGTGGGTATTTCCTGTGTGATAAAGATGGATGAACAGGGTCGTCCTTCTTTAGCTGCCGCTTTGTTTTATCATGTATGACTGCCTTTGGACATGTCAATGTTTACTTTTGTATGCACAATAAATCCACACAAAATCCGTACTTTGGAGCAATGTTCACAAACTCTAGTATTTGGCTCGTTAGCTTCCCGTCGCCTTAATGCATTGTTGCAGCGCCATGATTTCCATGCACGTCTTGTCATGCGCATCTGCAACTGTATATACCGTATTTTTCGGACTATAAGTCGCAGTTTTTTTCATAGTTTGGCCGGGGGTGCGACTTATACTCAGGAGCGACTTATGTGTGAAATTATTAACACATTACCGTAAAATATCAAATAATATTATTTAGCTCATTCACGTAAGAGAATAGACGTATAAGATTTCATGGGATTTAGCGATTAGGAGTGACAGATTGTTTGGTAAACGTATAGCATGTTCTATATGTTATAGTTATTTGAATGACTCTTACCATAATATGTTACGTTAACATACCAGGCACGTTCTCAGTTGGTTATTTATGCCTCATATAACGTACACTTATTCAGCCTGTTGTTCACTATTCTTTATTTATTTTAAATTGCCTTTCAAATGTCTATTCTTGGTGTTGGCTTTTATCAAATACATTTCCCCAAAAAATGCGACTTATACTCCACTGCGACTTATATATGTTTTTTTCCTTCTTTATTATGCATTTTCGGCCGGTGCGACTTATACTGCAGAGCGACTTATACTACGAAAAGTACGGTATATATACACTTGTAACATTCACTCAGCTCAATTTTTGTTTCATCTGACATCACATGGACAAAGATAAGACCTTCTGGAGGAAAGTTATGTGGTCAGATGAAGCAAAAATGGAGCTGTTTGGCCACAATACCCAGCAATATGTTTGGAGGAGAAAAGGTGAGGCCTTTAATCCCAGGAACACCAAGCCTACTGTCAAGCATGGTGGTGGTAGTATTATGCTCTGGGCCTGTTTTGCTGCCAATGGAACTGCTGCTTTACAGAGAGTAAATGGGACAATGACCTCCAAATTCTTCAGGACAAGCTAAAATCATCAGCCCGGAGGTTGGGTCTTGGGCGCAGTTGGGTGTTCCAACAGGACAATGACCCCAAACACACCTCAAAAGTGGTAAAGGAATGGCTAAATCAGGCTAGAATGAACGTTTTAGAATGGCCTTCCCAAAGTCCGGACTTTAAGGTGTGGACAATGCTGAAGAAACAAGTCCATGTCATAAAACCAACACATTTAGCTGAACTGCACCAATTTTGTGGTCAAAAATTCAAGTAGAAGCTTGTGGATGGCTACCAAAAGCGCCTTATTGCAGTGAAACTTGCCAAGGGACATGTAAGCAAATATTAACATAGCTGTATGTATACTTTTGACGCAGCACATTTGTTCACATTTTCAGTAGACCCATAATAAATTCATAAAAGAAGCAAACTTCAAGAATGTTTTTTGTGACCAAAAAATGTGCTCCAATCACTCTATCACAAAAAAAATAAGAGTTGTAGAAATGTTTGGAAACTCAAGACAGCCATATATATATATATATATATATATATATATATATATATATATATATATACATTTTTGTTATATTTTCGTTGGGCGAGTTGGCGACCCCTGAAATTGTAGGCAATATTTTTTGTTTTGCAATGTTAATAATGCTTTTGTGTGGAAGATATTGCAGTGAAGTTGATTTCTTATGGGAGAGAACATTCATTATAAGGATCTTACTATTAAAGCATGAGGATAAACTACGACCTCACTGAATGATTACAATAAAACACAACCCAGATGAAATTGCATTCATATTTTAGGATATTTCCCCACAAATAGAGTATAAACCGCTGAATTGTTCACATCAAAATGTATCTCATAACTGCTACAAGTGATTATTTCCTTAATAGAAAAATATAAAAAGGAAACGAGTCAGTCTTTTGAAAGGCTCTTGGAAAGGAACAACGGCAAAGAGCCATAAAGCTCCAGTTCTCATATTTCCTACGGTCCTTAAAGAGATCATCAACCTGCCATGAATGGCGGCTTCGATTCATTAGGCGGGTTTATGAGTTTGAATTTCAACAATAAAAGGAAAACATTTAAGATAGAAAACACATTTGACAGTTGAGTGGATGCTTTGAACATTTGGACACTTTGCCCAAAAGTATTTCTCACAATTGTTCTCTAAATCTCCCCACCCCCCAACGCTGTAACGGTTCATTCCACACAACCAAAACAAAGATGGCACACGAGGCGTTCACATTCATGTTCATGTTCACGTTCATGTTTGTGTAAGCGACGCGAAAAAACCAACTTCGACGTCTGTGTTTGACACAAACCTCTGTGGAAACTTAAACATTCCGTCTTTTAGCTACATGGCGATACAGATATCGAGCCTATTTCCCACGCATGAGAATCCCAGCAGTGTATTTATCCACTGATGTCAGGTTGAAACATACTTCCACTCCTGGAAGTTAGTTGGATCCACTATGGACTGGACTCTCACTATTATGTTAGATCCACTATGGACTGGACTCTCACTATTATGTTAGATCCACTATGGACTGGACTCTCACTATTATGTTAGATCCACTATGGACTGGACTCTCACACTATTATGTTAAATCCACTATGGACTGGACTCTCACTATTACGTTAGATCCACTATGGACTGGACTCTCACACTATTACGTTAGATCCACTATGGACTGGACTCTCACATTATTATGTTAGTTCCACTACGGACTGGACTCTCACACTATTATGTTAGATCCAATATGGACTGGACTCTCACACTATTATGTTAGATCCACTATGGACTGGACTCTCACACTATTATGTTAGATCCACTATGGACTGGACTCTCACACTATTATGTTAGATCCACTATGGACTGGACTCTCACACTATTATGTTAGATCCACTATGGACTGGACTCTCACACTATTAAGTTAGATCCACTATGGACTGGACTCTCACATTATTATGTTAGATCCACTATGGACTGGACTCTCACACTATTATGTTGGATCCACTATGGACTGGACTCTCACACTATTATGTTAGATCCACTATGGACTGGACTCTCACACTATTATGTTAGATCCACTATGGACTGGACTCTCACACCATTACTTTAGATCCACTATGGATTGGACTCTCACTATTATGTTAGATCCACTATGGATTGGACTCTCACTATTATGTTAGATCCACTATGGACTGGACTCTCACTATTGTGTTAGATCCGCTATGGACTGGGCTCTCACATTATTATGTTAGATCCACTATGGACTGGACTCTCACACTATGTTAGATCCACTATGGACTGGACTGTCACTATTATGTTAGATCCACCATGGACTGGACTCTCACACTATTATGTTAGATCCACTATGGACTGGACTCTCACACCATTATGTTAGATCCACTATGGACTGGACTTCTTAGATCCACTATGGACTGGACTGTCACTATTATGTTAGATCCACCATGGACTGGACTCTCACACTATTATGTTAGACCCACTATGGACTGGACTCTCACACTATTATGTTAGATCCACTATGGACTGGACTTCTTAGATCCACTATGGACTGGACTCTCACTATTATGTTAGATCCACCATGGACTGGACTCTCATACTATTATGTTAGATCCACTATGGACTGGACTCTCACACTATTATGTTAGATCCACTATGGACTGGACTTCTTAGATCCACTATGGACTGGACTCTCACTAGTATGTTAGATCCACCGTGGACTTGACTCTCACACTATTATGTTAGATCCACTATGGACTGGACTCTCACACTATTATGTTAGATCCACTACGGACTGGACTCTCACACTATTATGTTAGATCCACTATGGACTGAACTCTCACACTATTATGTTAGATCCACTAGGGACTGGACTCTCACACTATTATGTTAGATCCACTATGGACTGGACTCTCACACTATTATGTTAGATCCACTATGGACTGGACTCTCACTATTATGTTAGATCCACTATGGACTGGACTCTCACACTATTATGTTAGATCCACTATGGACTGGACTCTCACACTATTAAGTTAGATCCACTATGGACTGGACTCTCACATTATTATGTTAGATCCACTATGGACTGGACTCTCACACTATTATGTTGGATCCACTATGGACTGGACTCTCACACTATTATGTTAGATCCACTATGGACTGGACTCTCACACTATTATGTTAGATCCACTATGGACTGGACTCTCACACCATTACTTTAGATCCACTATGGATTGGACTCTCACTATTATGTTAGATCCACTATGGACTGGACTCTCACTATTGTGTTAGAGCCACTATGGATTGGACTCTCACTATTATGTTAGATCCACTATGGACTGGACTCTCACACTATTATGTTAGATTCACTATGGACTGGACTCTCACTATTATGTTAGATCCACTATGGACTGGACTCTCACACTATTATGTTAGATCCACTATGGACTGGACTCTCACACTATTATGTTAGATCCACTATGGACTGGACTCTCACATTATTATGTTGGATCCACTATGGACTGGACTCTCACACTATGTTAGATCCACTATGGACTGGACTGTCACCATTATGTTAGATCCACCATGGACTGGACTCTCACACTATTATGTTAGATCCACTATGGGCTGGACTCTCACACTATTATGTTAGATCCACTATGGACTGGACTTCTTAGATCCACTATGGACTGGACTGTCACTATTATGTTAGATCCACCACGGACTGGACTCTCACACTATTATGTTAGACCCACTATGGACTGGACTCTCACACTATTATGTTAGATCCACTATGGACTGGACTTCTTAGATCCACTATGGACTGGACTCTCACTATTATGTTAGATCCACTATGGACTGGACTCTCACTATTATGTTAGATCCACTATGGACTGGACTCTCACTATTATGTTAGATCCACTATGGACTGGACTCTCACACTATTATGTTAAATCCACTATGGACTGGACTCTCACTATTACGTTAGATCCACTATGGACTGGACTCTCACACTATTACGTTAGATCCACTATGGACTGGACTCTCACATTATTATGTTAGTTCCACTACGGACTGGACTCTCACACTATTATGTTAGATCCAATATGGACTGGACTCTCACACTATTATGTTAGATCCACTATGGACTGGACTCTCACACTATTATGTTAGATCCACTATGGACTGGACTCTCACACTATTATGTTAGATCCACTATGGACTGGACTCTCACACTATTATGTTAGATCCACTATGGACTGGACTCTCACACTATTAAGTTAGATCCACTATGGACTGGACTCTCACATTATTATGTTAGATCCACTATGGACTGGACTCTCACACTATTATGTTGGATCCACTATGGACTGGACTCTCACACTATTATGTTAGATCCACTATGGACTGGACTCTCACACTATTATGTTAGATCCACTATGGACTGGACTCTCACACCATTACTTTAGATCCACTATGGATTGGACTCTCACTATTATGTTAGATCCACTATGGATTGGACTCTCACTATTATTTTAGATCCACTATGGACTGGACTCTCACTATTGTGTTAGAGCCACTATGGATTGGACTCACACTATTATGTTAGATCCACTATGGACTGGACTCTCACACTATTATGTTAGATTCACTATGGACTGGACTCTCACTATTATGTTAGATCCACTATGGACTGGACTCTCACACTATTATGTTAGATCCACTATGGACTGGACTCTCACACTATTATGTTAGATCCACTATGGACTGGGCTCTCACATTATTATGTTAGATCCACTATGGACTGGACTCTCACACTATGTTAGATCCACTATGGACTGGACTGTCACTATTATGTTAGATCCACCATGGACTGGACTCTCACACTATTATGTTAGATCCACTATGGACTGGACTCTCACACCATTATGTTAGATCCACTATGGACTGGACTTCTTAGATCCACTATGGACTGGACTGTCACTATTATGTTAGATCCACCATGGACTGGACTCTCACACTATTATGTTAGACCCACTATGGACTGGACTCTCACACTATTATGTTAGATCCACTATGGACTGGACTTCTTAGATCCACTATGGACTGGACTCTCACTATTATGTTAGATCCACCATGGACTGGACTCTCATACTATTATGTTAGATCCACTATGGACTGGACTCTCACACTATTATGTTAGATCCACTATGGACTGGACTTCTTAGATCCACTATGGACTGGACTCTCACTAGTATGTTAGATCCACCGTGGACTTGACTCTCACACTATTATGTTAGATCCACTATGGACTGGACTCTCACACTATTATGTTAGATCCACTACGGACTGGACTCTCACACTATTATGTTAGATCCACTATGGACTGAACTCTCACACTATTATGTTAGATCCACTAGGGACTGGACTCTCACACTATTATGTTAGATCCACTATGAACTGGACTCTCACACTATTATGTTAGATCCACTATGGACTGGACTCTCACTATTATGTTAGATCCACTATGGACTGGACTCTCACACTATTATGTTAGATCCACTATGGACTGGACTCTCACACTATTAAGTTAGATCCACTATGGACTGGACTCTCACATTATTATGTTAGATCCACTATGGTCTGGACTCTCACACTATTATGTTGGATCCACTATGGACTGGACTCTCACACTATTATGTTAGATCCACTATGGACTGGACTCTCACACTATTATGTTAGATCCACTATGGACTGGACTCTCACACCATTACTTTAGATCCACTATGGATTGGACTCTCACTATTATGTTAGATCCACTATGGACTGGACTCTCACTATTGTGTTAGAGCCACTATGGATTGGACTCTCACTATTATGTTGGATCCACTATGGACTGGACTCTCACACTATTATGTTAGATTCACTATGGACTGGACTCTCACTATTATGTTAGATCCACTATGGACTGGACTCTCACACTATTATGTTAGATCCACTATGGACTGGACTCTCACACTATTATGTTAGATCCACTATGGACTGGACTCTCACATTATTATGTTGGATCCACTATGGACTGGACTCTCACACTATGTTAGATCCACTATGGACTGGACTGTCACCATTATGTTAGATCCACCATGGACTGGACTCTCACACTATTATGTTAGATCCACTATGGGCTGGACTCTCACACTATTATGTTAGATCCACTATGGACTGGACTTCTTAGATCCACTATGGACTGGACTCTCACTATTATGTTAGATCCACCATGGACTGGACTCTCATACTATTATGTTAGATCCACTATGGACTGGACTCTCACACTATTATGTTAGATCCACTATGGACTGGACTTCTTAGATCCACTATGGACTGGACTCTCACTATTATGTTAGATCCACCGTGGACTTGACTCTCACACTATTATGTTAGATCCACTATGGACTGGACTCTCACACTATTATGTTAGATCCACTACGGACTGGACTCTCACACTATTATGTTAGATCCACTATGGACTGGACTCTCACACTATTATGTTAGATCCACTAGGGACTGGACTCTCACACTATTATGTTAGATCCACTATGTACTGGACTCTCACACTATTATGTTGGATCCACTATGGACTGGATTCTCACTATTATGTTAGATCCACTATGGACTGGACTCTCACACTATTGTGTTAGATCCACTATGGACTGGACTCTCACACTATTAAGTTAGATCCACTATGGACTGGACTCTCACATTATTATGTTAGATCCACTATGGACTGGACTCTCACACTATTATGTTGGATCCACTATGGACTGGACTCTCACACTATTATGTTAGATCCACTATGGACTGGACTCTCACACTATTGTGTTAGATCCACTATGGACTGGACTATCACTATTGTGTTAGAGCCACTATGGATTGGACTCTCACTATTATGTTAGATCCACTATGGACTGGACTCTCACTATTATGTTAGATCCACTATGGACTGGACTCTCACACTATTATGTTAGATCCACTATGGACTGGACTCTCACATTATTATGTTAGATCCACTATGGACTGGACTCTCACACTATGTTAGATCCACTATGGACTGGACTGTCACTATTATGTTAGATCCACCATGGACTGGACTCTCACACTATTATGTTAGATCCACTATGGACGGGACTCTCACACTATTATGTTAGATCCACTATGGACTGGACTTCTTGGATCCACTATGGACTGGACTGTCACTATTATGTTAGATCCACCACGGACTGGACTCTCACACTATTATGTTAGACCCACTATGGACTGGACTCTCACACTATTATGTTAGATCCACTATGGACTGGACTTCTTAGATCCACTATGGACTGGACTCTCACTATTATGTTAGATCCACCATGGACTGGACTCTCATACTATTATGTTAGATCCACTATGGACTGGACTCTCACACTATTATGTTAGATCCACTATGGACTGGACTTCTTAGATCCACTATGGACTGGACTCTCACTATTATGTTAGATCCACCGTGGACTTGACTCTCACACTATTATGTTAGATCCACTATGGACTGGACTCTCACACTATTATGTTAGATCCACTATGGACTGGACTCTCACACTATTATGTTAGATCCACTAGGGACTGGACTCTCACACTATTATGTTAGATCCACTATGGACTGGACTCTCACACTGTTATGTTAGATCCACTATGGACTGGACTCTCACACTATTATGTTGGATCCACTATGGACTGGACTCTCACACTATTATGTTAGATCCACTATGGACTGGACTCTCACACTATTACTTTAGATCCACTATGGATTGGACTCTCACTATTATGTTAGATCCACTATGGACTGGACTCTCACACTATTATGCTAGATCCACTATGGACTGGACTCTCACACTATTATGTTAGATCCACTATGGACTGGACTCTCACATTATTATGTTAGATCCACTATGGACTGGACTCTCACACTATGTTAGATCCACTATGGACTGGACTGTCACTATTATGTTAGATCCACCATGGACTGGACTCTCACACTATTATGTTAGATCCACTATGGACTGGACTCTCACACTATTATGTTAGATCCACTATGGACTGGACTCTCACACTATTATGTTAGATCCACTATGGACTGGACTCTCACACTATGTTAGATCCACTATGGACTGGACTCTCACTATTATGTTAGATCCACCATGGACTGGACTCTCACACTATTATGTTAGATCCACTATGGACTGGACTTCTTAGATCCACTATGGACTGGACTCTCACACTATTATGTTAGATCCACTATGGATTGGACTCTCACACTATTATGTTAGATTCACTATGGACTGGACTCTCACACTATTATGTTAGATCCACTATGGACTGGACTCTCACACTATTATGTTAGATCTACTATGGACTGGAATTATTAGATCCACTATGGACTGGACTCTCACTATTATGTTCGATCGACTATGGACTGGACTCTCACACTATTATGTTAGATCTACTATGGACTGGAATTATTAGATCCACTATGGACTGGACTCTCACTATTATGTTAGATCCACTATGGACTGGACTCTCACACTATTATGTTAGATCCACTATGGACTGGACTCTCACACTATTATGTTAGATCCACTATGGACTGGACTCTCACACTATTATGTTAGATCTACTATGGACTGGAATTATTAGATCCACTATGGACTGGACTCTCACTATTATGTTCGATCGACTATGGACTGGACTCTCACACTATTATGTTAGATCCACTATGGACTGGACTCCCACACTATTATGTTAGATCCACTATGGACTGGACTCTCACTATTATGTTAGATCCACTATGGACTGGATAAAATATTGTGATTGTATGTTTTGCCAAGCCACATGCTCCACATAATGTTTTCTTTAGACTCATGTTACGAATCTTCTCCAGGCCATACGCTTCTGTGATTTCTGCTAAAGACGATGTTAAAATTGCTATAAAGTTATCCCGCTGTTTCTATTAGACTTCTTGCTGTCTCAGCCCGTGGAAGTTAGGCTCCGGTATTGCAGGACTGATGCTTGGACCACATCCCGGCGTGGACTCACACCGAAGGTCCGTCATCTTGTTACATATTTAATCAAGTAGATGGCACTTTTTATTGACAAAGACAGCGACAAGTGAGTGGATGGCCCAGGTGGGCCTTGTTATCTAATCACCTGTCGCCCTTATTAGCAGCAGCCGGAATGAGACACGGGGTCGGAGTTGGAGTGGGAGCCAGAGAGAGAGAGAAAGAGACACGAACTCAGAAAAATAAATTTTGCTGGAAAGCAAAAGCCTTGCATGATTGGTGAAAATAAATACCCTGAATTCCGGGCTCTCCTGGCAGTGTGTGGTGGTCCGAAGAACCCACTAGAGGGCAACCTCTACATTCACTTTAAAGTCAAGGAATCAAATTGGAATTTTGGAGACATTCCCGGTTCGATTTGGAATTTTGCACAAGCCTGGTGCACAAAGCATTATTCATAATTAAGTGAATTGTTTTTTTTGTTTGTTTCCAATTTGAGGTTATTTTAAATTGAAGTCTCCGAATGTTCCGAATGAGAGATGAGCGCAGTTTTGGACGATGATAAAATAGCTTTTCCTCAACCAAAAATTTAGGGGGTATTCAGTTTTTAATGAGAACCTCTGGTATGTAAGATTTGAGGTGAAATAATCCCCTAAAGCACAAGTGTCAAACTCAAGGCTCGGGGGCCAAATCTGGCCCGCCACATTATTTTATGTGGCCCGCGAAAGCCTGGAAATAATATGCGTTGATTAAATGCTTAATCTTTTCTTAGTAAATATATTTGTTCTTTCCCTTTTTACATTAAAAATCATGTACTGCGTGCATATCTTTTAAAATTGATGTTAGCAAAATCAAAATATTATATTATGTATTCCAAAAATATTATTTGCTAAAATAAAGATAAATACTGTACTTAAATATCTGCTTGACTTATTCAAAACAAATGATCAATCAAATTGTAGACTGGAAAATAAATAGAAAAATAGAATAGAAAAAAACAAAAAACATTTAATGGTTAAATTCCGCGAACTGAGTTTTTTACTTGTATCTCAGCACCCCCCGCGACCCCAAAAGGGACAAGCGGTAGAAAATGGATGGGATGGATGGACGTTTTTTTTTTTTTTTTCCATATACAGTAAGACGTAAAAATTTTTTTTTATGGTAAAAAAAAAAAAAAGGCAGCTCTGTTGCTTGAATTTTACTGCTAAAAACAGTGGTTTTGTTTCTCCATTCCATTCCAATTATACCATTTTTTTATATGCTGTAAAAAAACAACAACTTTTCTTACTGTCAAATTCTGGTGACCAGTTTTTAAAGTAAAATTTGTATTTTTTTTTTTTTTATCAGCTTAGACTTAGACTAAGACAAACTTTATTGATCCATAAGGGAAATTGTTCCACACAGTAGCTCAGTTACAAAGGACAGAAAGGGTAAGGATGGAAAGGATAATGCAGGTATAAAGTAGATAAAAAATTTACCTTAGTAGCAATATAAAATATAACATATATGTAATATTTACATACTATATATACAGTATATAGTATATACTGATATATTATCATACTTGCCAACCCTCCCGAATTTTCCGGGAGACTCCCGAAATTGAGCGCCTCTCCCGAAGACCTCCCGGGACAAATATTCTCCCGAAAATCTCCCGATTTTCAGCCGGAGCTGGAGTGAGGACAGCCTTATGACAGGAGGACAACAGGGTGACAAGAACTAAATCATCCAGACTAGAGATAAATTATATTATGTTTATCTTACCTAAAAATAAATATATTTATTAATTACAAAAAAACTAAATCGATTTTTACTGTATTTTGCTAAAAACATCAAAATTAATTGTGTTTTTATTTGTATTTTTTCTGACTCCTTATTACATCCAGCCATAGAATTATACATTAAAATAAACATATATGAAATAATTCATTTTAAATGATCATAATAATTAATTTAAAATGACCATATTTAATTATTAAAATAATTGCTTGTTTATCAACAACTTTAGCATTTTATTCATTACATTTTGAAGCTCTCAGAAGCCAAGTTATGTTATATCCTTAAGATTTATTCATGCAAGTTTGAAGTATCAATTATCTAAACACAGTTTTGTTTGCATATTTTCAGGATGTAGATATATATATATATATATATATATATATATATATATATATATATATATATATATATATATATATATATGTGTATATGTGTATATATGTATTTCATTTATATATATATATATATATATATATATATATATATATATATATATATATATATATATATATATATATATATATATGAAATACTTGACTTGGTGAATTCTAGCTGTCAATATACACCTCCCCTCTTAACCACGCCCCCGCCCACAACCACGCCCCAGTCCCACCCCCGACCACGCCCCCCACCCCCACCTCCCGAAATCGGAGGTCTCAAGGTTGGCAAGTATGATATTATTGTATTATATCATGTTTTTATATAATATATACATATATATACATATATAACAAATCCCAATTATGTAAAAAAAAATATATTTAATGTATTATATATATACATGTATATTCATATATTACTCATTGTTAAAATCGGCCCTCTGAGGGCAACCATAACTGCCATGTGGCCCTCAAAGACAAGCAGTTTGACGCCCCTGCCCTAAACTAACCAGTAGGTGGCAGTAAAAGCCCGCTCATGTTCCTTTCTACCCTTCTTACATGGCGGCGTGTGCACTTGGGAGAAATGTAATGTGTGTCTTGGCACAGGAGTGCGTCAAGGGAGGGGAAAGGCGGGCCGGCGTGCCTAAATGATGCTTGATGATGAGACTGTAGCAGAACATGATGGATCTCCATTGGCAGCTGACTGGCAGCAGGTGCCAGCATCCACTGAGTGTGTGTGTGTGTGTGTGTGTGCATCGTCCCTCGTTTAGGGCCTGAATGCTAATGTGTCTTTATGCAAACATTTGTTATTATGCCTTTGTATGCAATTGATGGTAATTGACTTTTGCAGGGGACTAAGGAGTGGCGAGTGGCAAGGTGAGGGAGGGAGCATCGGGCCTGTAAGACTTTCAACACGGCGCCTATGAGAGTCGCCTACGAAGCCCTTAAAAAAGCATCCAAACACCTCCATTGAGGTTTTTGATACATATATCCTAATCACTTGGCCCGGCCACAAGTGTATAGAGCAGTGGAGACGCCTTTTCTGGAGTGATGAATCACATTTTTATGTGTATGTATGTGTATATATACACATATATACACATATATATATATACAAACCCCGTTTTCATATGAGTTGGGAAATTGTGTTAGAAGTAAATATAAACGGAATACAATGATTTGTAAATCCTTTTCAACCCATATTCAATTGAATGCACGACAAAGACAAGATATTTGATGTTCAAACTCATAAACTTTTTTTTTTTTTTTTGCAAATAATTAACTTAGAATTTCATGGCTGCAACACGTGCCAAAGTAGTTGGGAAAGGGCACATTCACCAGTGTTACATGGCCTTTCCTTTTAACAACACTCAGTAAACGTTTTGGGAACTGAGGAGACACATTTTTTAAGCTTCTCAGGTGGAATTCTTTCCCATTCTTGCTTGATGTACAGCTTAAGTTGTTCAACAGTCCGGGGGTCTCCGTTGTGGTATTTTAGGCTTCATAATGCGCCACACATTTTCAATGGGGGACAGGTCTGGACTACAGGCAGGCCAGTCTAGTACCCGCACTCTTTTACTATGAAGCCACGTTGATGTAACACGTGGCTTGGCATTGTCTTGCTGAAATAAGCAGGGGCGTCCATGGTAACGTTGCTTGAATGGCAACATATGTTGCTCCAAAACCTGTATGTACCTTTCAGCATTAATGGTGCCTTCACAGATGTGTAAATACCCATGTCTTGGGCACTAATACACCCCCATACCATCACAGATGCTGGCTTTTCAACTTTGCGCCTATAACAATCCGGATGGTTCTTTTCCTCTTTAGTCCGGAGGACACAATGTCCACAGTTTCCAAAAACAATTTGAAATGTGGACTCGTCAGACCACAGAACACTTTTCCACTTTGTATCAGTTCATCTTAGATGAGCTCAGGCCCAGCGAAGCCGACGGCGTTTCTGGGTGTTGTTGATAAACGGTTCTCGCCTTGCATAGGAGAGTTTTAACTTGCACTTACAGATGTAGCGACCAACTGTAGTTACTGACAGCGGGTTTCTGAAGTGTTCCTGAGCCCATGTGGTGATATCCTTTACACACTGATGTCGCTTGTTTATGCAGTACAGCCTGAGAGATCGAAGGTCACGGGCTTAGTTGCTTACGTGCAGTAATTTTTCCAGATTCTCTGAACCCTTTGATGATATTACGGACCGTAGATGGTGAAATCCCTAAATTCCTTGCAATAGCTGGTTGAGAAAGGTTTTTCTTAAACTGTCCAACAATTTGCTCACGCATTTGTTGACAAAGTGGTGACCCTCGCCCCATCCTTGTTTGTGAATGACTGAGCATTTCATGGAATCTACTTTTATACCCAATCATGGCACCCACCTGTTCCCAATTTACCTGTTCACCTGTGGGATGTTCCAAATAAGTGTTTGATGAGCATTCCTCAACTTTATCAGTATTTATTGCCACCTTTCCCAACTTCTTTGTCACGTGTTGCTGGCATCAAATTCTAAAGTTAATGATTATTTGCAAAAAAAAAAAATGTTTATCAGTTTGAACATCAAATATGTTGTCTTTGTAGCATATTCAACTGAATATGGGTTGAAAATAATTTGCAAATCATTGTATTCCGTTTATATTTACATCTAACACAATTTCCCAACTCATATGGAAACGGGGTTTGTACATATACATATATATACACATACTGTGGAAGTCGCTTCCTAGCAGTTATGTGAATGGTAAATGGGTTATACTTGTATAGCGCATTTCTACCTTCAAGGTACTCAAAGCACTTTTGACACTATTTCCACATTCACCCATTCACACACACATTCACACACTGATGGCGGGAGCTGCCATGCAAAGCCCTAACCACCACCCTACAGGAGCAAGGGTGAAGTGTCTGGCTCGAGAACACGACGGACGTGACGAGGTTGGTAGAAGGTGAGGATCGAACCATGAACCCTCTCCCAACCGCGCCACGCCGTCCCCATCTGAAGACAGGGCACAAGAGCCAAGCGTGCAGTTTTGACAAAAGGTTTTAATCATCCAATTGTTTTAACACAGTTCTTCTCCCCCAGAACGTGACTTTTCAGTCACGTCCGTATCCTCTTCCCCCTCTTGCTCCCGGCCGCTTACTGTTAAAGACATCGGATGATTAGATTAACATGTGCCGCCTGTGAAATCGAATCACCTGCCAGCTGTGTCTCGCCCCTGCCTGATGGTGCTTGTCCTCAGCACCATGGACAGCGGCGGTGACTTTTGCTCCTGCAGGCAGCGCTGACTACGCCTCCCCCCACACATACATATACATACATATATATATATACACACATATATACACACATATACATACATATATCAGTGACGTGCGGTGAGGTTGATGGCTGGTGAGGCACTGACTTCATAACAGTCAGATTTACAAACATATGAACCCTAAAGAGTATCTTATTCACCATTTGATTGGCAGCAGTTAACGGGTTATGTTTAAAAGCTCATACCAGCATTCTTCCCTGCTTGGCACTCAGCATCAAGGGTTGGAATTGGGGGTTAAATCACCAAAAATTATTCCCGGGCGCGGCCAACGCTGCTGCCCACTGCTCCCCTCACCTCCCAGGGGGTGATCAAGGGGATGGGTCAATTTTCACCACGCCTAGTGTGTGTGTGACAATCATTGGTACTTTAACTTAACTTTAACTTTACACATACAAACTGTAGCACACAAAAAAGCACATTTAACTGTACTTATAAATGAAGTCCATGCGCCGCTCCTTTTGAACAAAAGCATCGATAACTTGTTTACAGAAGTCTTCCTTATCTTTCTTCAGTTTTAAAAGTCTCTCTGTCTCGATGGAGATCTTCCTTTAATTATTACATCCTGCTTTGATTGAAAGTCCAGTTTAGGAAACTGTTTTATTTTAGATACGTAATCCTCCATGTTAAAAGTCCAGGCGAGAGGAAAAAATAAACGATCGCTAACTGTTGCTGCTTGTTGTCACTTCTTCTGCAGCCGAGTAGTCGCAGAAATGATCTCTGGGATCACTAGCGCCCTCTACCACCATGAGGCGGGATTACTGCGAGCCTCAGCCAGTACGTCTTCGCAGCCGTTTTATGATTGCTCAGCACAAGAAATATGTTACACACATACAGTTGTTGACAAAATACACTGTACATTATATACCTCAGCTAACTAAACTATGGAAATGTATAATATAATTTTTATAGCAATACGGTCTCACTGCACAGCAGGCCAGCAGTTAGCAGAGTCATTGCGCAATCCATGGCGAGACTCAACTGGCTGGTGACTCACCCCAAGTCTTTTCTCAGTATTAATCTAAAACTGGTGAAGTTAAATGGAAAATAAATTTATAGTATAATCACTGGATACATATAACAATTTAATTCATTTTTTTTCTTTTTATATTTTTTTCTTTCCATGATGGCACGTGAGGCCCCGCCTCCCCTGACTGCACGTCACTGATATATATATATATATATATATATATATATATATATATATTAAAAAAAATAAAATAAAATATATATATACATATATATATATATATATATATATATATATATATACATTTTAAAAATATATATATATTAAAAAAAAAAAAAATATATATATATATATATTAAAAAAAAAAAAAAAAAAAAATATATATATATATATTTAAAAAAAAAAAAAAAAAAAAAAAAAAAAAAAAAAAAAAAAAAAATATATATATATATATATATATATATATATATATATATATATATAGTGGCAATCAATCATTAAACACAGGCAACATGTTGGAATTCAACAGTAATTTGTGTGTGTAGGGAGACTTTTGCAGGAGAATAAGGAGTGAAGTGAAGTGTCATGGCGAGTGGCAAGGTGAGGGAGGGAGTATTCGGGCCTGTCAGACATTCGACTGACAAAAAAACAAGAGGAGCGCCTGTGGGGAGTGTCGGGAATAAGATAAAAGCGAGGCTGGTATTTAAATCAGGCGCCGCATCGCCATGGCAACAGGCGGGCACAGGGCACCCTCGGAGGGGTTTTGTTTTGGGCCACGCACCTTCCTCTCTCCTGTCTGACTGACTTGCTGACAGTCTTTGTTGTTGACTAACAGGCCGACCTTTTCGCCCGCTGACTAACCGACTGACTAAAGAGGCTTTGAGGGAGGTCGCTTAAAGACGCGTGACGCTCCAGCACAAGAGAGCAATTATGAAAAGACAGGGTCATTATTTTGGCAAAGGAATACATACCAGCAAAAAAAAAAAACCCATTGGTCTCTTGTTACACATCCAGCATCAAAAAGCAGTTAAACTCGCGCTTGGCGTTTTTTTTTTGACGTGTTGCTGTGTTTTTGTGGCGCCATCATTTAGCCTCCGGCAGGCTGCAAAACATTGACTTGAAGTCAGCTGTGGCCAATTATACGCTATACTAGCTGACTGCTGGAGCTATATAGGTAGCATGGGGCCTTTATGGCCTGCGGACACACGGAAACCTTCCCCAAATGTGTGCACAATATAGCACACAGATGGTAAATATGCATTAATGCCGAGTCCCATTTACTTTCTTTTATGTATTTGACATTCATCAGCAGGATGTGCAAGGTGCTGGTTCTGCATGGCGCCTGCAAGCCAATCACTCATTTGAGGATACTCGGCTGCACACAAAAGAAAAATATCGCTATCTCAATTAACACTACCGTATTTTCCGGACCGTAGGTCGCACCGGTAAACAAAAACAGAATGCTGGACGACAGCAAAGACTTACTGTGGTAAAAAGGTGTCTAATGCTTAAACCAAAAATAAACAAAAGGTGAGTGCCCCTAAGAAAAGGCATTGAAGCTTAGGGAAGGCTATGCAGAATGAAACTAAAACTGAACTGGCTACAAAGTAAACAAAAACAGAATGCTGGACGACAGCAAAGACTTACTGTGGTTAAAAAGGTGTCTAATGCTTAAACCAAAAATAAACAAAAGATGAGTGCCCCTAAGAAAAGGCATCGAAGCTTAGGGAAGGCTATAAAGAACAAAACAAAAACTGAACTGGCTACAAAGTAAACAAAAACAGAATGCTGGACGACAGCAAAGATTTACTGTGGTAAAAAGGTGTCTAATGCTTAAACCAAAAATAAACAAAAGGTGAGTGCCCCTAAGAAAAGGCATCGAAGCTTAGGGAAGGCTATGCAGAACGAAACTAAAACTGAACTGGCTACAAAGTAAACAAAAACAGAATGCTGGACGACAGCAAATACTTATTGTGGTAAAAAGGTGTCTAATGCTTAAACCAAAAATAAACAAAAGGTGAGTGCCCCTAAGAAAAGGCATTGAAGCTTAGGTAAGGCTATGCAGAACGAAACTAAAACTGAACTGGCTACAAAGTAAACAAAAACAGAATGCTGGACGACAGCAAAGACTTACTGTGGTTAAAAAGGTGTCTAATGCTTAAATAAAAAATAAACAAAAGATGAGTGCCCCTAAGAAAAGGCATTGAAGCTTAGGGAAGGCTATGCAGAACGAAACTAAAACTGAACTGGCTACAAAGTAAACAAAAACAGAATGCTGGACGACAGCAAAGACTTACTGTGGTAAAAAGGTGTCTAATGCTTAAAACAAAAAATAAACAAAAGGCGAGTGCCCCTAAGAAAAGGCATTGAAGCTTAGGGAAGGCTATGCAGAACAAAACAAAAACTGAACTGGCTACAAAGTAAACAAAAACAGAATGCTGGATGACAGCAAAGACTTACTGTGGTAAAAAGGTGTCTAATGCTTAAACCAAAAATAAACAAAAGGTGAGTGCCCCTAAGAAAAGGCATTGAAGCTTAGGGGAGGCTATGCAGAACAAAACTAAAACTGAACTGGCTACAAAGTAAACAAAAACAGAATGCTGGACGACAGCAAAGACTTACTGTGGTTAAAAAGGTGTCTAATGCTTAAACCAAAAATAAACAAAAGGTGAGTGCCCCTAAGAAAAGGCATTGAAGCTTAGGGAAGGCTATGCAGAACGAAACTAAAACTGAACTGGCTACAAAGTAAACAAAAACAGAATGCTGGACGACAGCAAAGACTTACTGTGGTAAAAAGGTGTCTAATGCTTAAACCAAAAAACAAACAAAAGGTGAGTGCCCCTAAGAAAAGGCATTGAAGCTTAGGGAAGGCTATGCAGAACGAAACTAAAACTGAACTGGCTACAAAGTAAACAAAAACAGAATGCTGGACGACAGCAAAGACTTACTGTGGTAAAAAGTTGTCTAATGCTTAAACCAAAAATAAACAAAAAGTGAGTGCCCCTAAGAAAAGGCATTGAAGCTTAGGGAAGGCTATGCGGAACGAAACTAAAACTGAACTGGCTACAAAGTAAACAAAAACAGAATGCTGGATGACAGCAAAGACTTACTGTGGTAAAAAGGTGTCTAATGCTTAAACCAAAAATAAACAAAAGGTGAGTGCCCCTAAGAAAAGGCATCGAAGCTTAGGGAAGGCTATGCAGAACAAAACAAAAACTGAACTGGCTACAAAGTAAACAAAAACAGAATGCTGGACGACAGCAAAGACTTACTGTGGTAAAAAGGTGTCTAATGCTTAAACCAAAAATAAACAAAAGGTGAGTGCCCCTAAGAAAAGGCATTGAAGCTTAGGGGAGGCTATGCAGAACAAAACTAAAACTGAACTGGCTACAAAGTAAACAAAAACAGAATGCTGGACGACAGCAAAGACTTACTGTGGTTAAAAAGGTGTCTAATGCTTAAACCAAAAATAAACAAAAGGTGAGTGCCCCTAAGAAAAGGCATTGAAGCTTAGGGAAGGCTATGCAGAACGAAACTAAAACTGAACTGGCTACAAAGTAAACAAAAACAGAATGCTGGACGACAGCAAAGACTTACTGTGGTAAAAAGGTGTCTAATGCTTAAACCAAAAAACAAACAAAAGGTGAGTGCCCCTAAGAAAAGGCATTGAAGCTTAGGGAAGGCTATGCAGAACGAAACTAAAACTGAACTGGCTACAAAGTAAACAAAAACAGAATGCTGGACGACAGCAAAGACTTACTGTGGTAAAAAGTTGTCTAATGCTTAAACCAAAAATAAACAAAAAGTGAGTGCCCCTAAGAAAAGGCATTGAAGCTTAGGGAAGGCTATGCGGAATGAAACTAAAACTGAACTGGCTACAAAGTAAACAAAAACAGAATGCTGGATGACAGCAAAGACTTACTGTGGTTAAAAAGGTGTCTAATGCTTAAACCAAAAATAAACAAAAGGTGAGTGCCCCTAAGAAAAGGCATTGAAGCTTAGGGAAGGCTATGCAGAACGAAACTAAAACTGAACTGGCTACAAAGTAAACAAAAACAGAATGCTGGACGACAGCAAAGACTTACTGTGGTAAAAAGGTGTCTAATGCTTAAACCAAAAATAAAAATAAGGTGAGTGCCCCTAAGAAAAGGCATTGAAGCTTAGGGAAGGCTATGCAGAACGAATCTAAAAATGAACTGGCTACAAAGTAAACAAAAACAGAATGCTGGACGACAGCAAAGACTTACTGCGGAGCAAAGATGGCGTCCACAAAGTACATCCGAACGTGACATGACAATCAACAATGTCCCCACAAAGAAGGATAAAAACAACTGAAATATTCTTGATTGCTAAAACAAAGTAGATGCGGGAAATATCGCTCAAAGGAAGACATGAAACTGCTACAGGATATACCAAAAAAAGAGAAAAAGCCACCAAAATAGGAGCGCAAGACTAGAACTAAAACACTACACACAGGAAAATAGCAAAAAAGTCCAAATAAGTCAGGGTGTGATGTGACAGGTGGTGACAGTACACCTACTTTGAGACAAGAGCTATAGTGATGCATGCTTGGTTATGGTTTAAAGTCATATACAACAATTGCCACAACGACTTTTTACTGACAACTGAGTTTAGTTTTTTAATATTTTCTGCTGGTGGTGTGGCTCCGCATTTTTTCAACGAAAAAAAATGTGCCTTGGCTCAAAAAAGGTTGAAAAACACTGTTCGACATAACATGTAATGGTGGTTCTTTGCTCTAAATGTTGCATAGATGATGTTTTACAGACAGTTACTGACAGTCTCTTCAGGATGCGCCATTTTGTGGGCGGGTCTTATTTACGTCCCTTCACTTGGACAGCGTCTTCTCCCCGTCATCTTTGTTGTAGCAGTGTAGCATGCAAGGACGGGAGTGGAAGAAGTGTCAAAAGATGGCGCTAACTGTTTTAATGACATTCACACTTTCCTTCAATCAATAACGGAGCAGCATCTCCTCATCCGTGGCTCACTAGTGCAACAACAACGCCCGAAATGTGTCCCGTGAAAAAAACGTCCGACCGGAACTCTCTAATGACTAAAGTTCCTTGGGTGAATAATGTAAACTCACTACACCGGTATGTTTTAGCGCTTTCATGGTGAGTTTACTGACAGATATAAGTAAGAACTTTACACTACTTTATAGGGCGCACCAGATTAAAAGGCGCACTGTCGATGAATGGGCTATTTTCGATCTTTTTTCATATATAAGGCGCACCGGATTATAAGGCGCATTAAAGGAGTCATATTATTATAAAATTTTTTCTAAATGTAAAAAACTTCCTTGTGGTCTACATAACATGACATGGTGGTTCTTTGCTCAAATGTTGCATAGATGATGTTTTACACATAATCTTCAAGTCACTTTCTGACAGTTTTGTGGGCGGTCTTATTTACGTGCCTCCACTTGAACAGCATCTTCTCCGCGTCATCTTTGTTGTAGCAATGTAGCGTGCAAGGACGGCAGTGGAAGAAGTGTCAAAAAGATGGCGCTAACTATTTTAATGACATTCAGACTTTACTTCAATCAATAACGGAGCAGCATCTCCTCATCCGTGGCTCACTAGTGCAACAACAACGCCCGAAATGTGTCCCGTGAAAAAAACGTCCGACCGGAACTCTCTAATAACTAAAGTTCCTTGGGTGAATAATGTAAACTCACTACACCGGTATGTTTTAGTGCTTTCATGGCGAGTTTACTGACATATATAAGTAAGAACTTTACACTACTTTATACGGCGCACCAGATTAAAAGGCGCACTGCCGATGAATGGTCTATTTTAGATCTTGTTTCACATATAAGGCGCACCGGATTATAAGGCGCATTAAAGGAGTCATATTATTAGGATTTTTTTTCTACATGTGAAAGACTTCCTTGTGGTCTACATAACATGTAATGGTGGTTCTTTGCTGAAAATGTGCCTCCACTTCGACAGCTTCTTTGTTGTAGCGGTGTAGCATGCAAGGACGGGCGTGGAAGAAGTGTCAAAAAGATGGCGCTAGCTATTTTTAATGACATTCAGACTTTACTTCAATCAATAACGGAGCAGCATCTCCTCATCCGTGGCTCACTAGTGCAACAACAACGCCCGAAATGTGTCCCGTTAAATAACGTCAGAGCGGAACTCTCTATTAACTAAAGTTCCTTGGGTGAATAATGTTAACTCACTACACCGGTTTGTTTTAGCGCTTTCATGGCGAGTTTACTGACAGATATAAGTAAGAACTTTACACTACTTTATAGGGCGCACCAGATTAAAAGGCGCACTGCCAAAGAATGGGCTATTTTCAATCTTTTTTCATATATAAGGCGCACCGGATTATAAGGCGCATTAAAGGAGTCATATTATTAGGATTTTTTTTCTACATGTAAAAGACTTCTTTGTGGTCTACATAACATGTAATGGTGGTTATTTGCTCAAAATGTGCCTCCACTTCGACAGCTTCTTTGCTGTAGCGGTGTAGCATGCAAGGACGGGGGTGGAAGAAGTGTCAAAAAGATGGCGCTAACTATTTTTAATGACATTCAGACTTTACTTCAATCAATAACGGAGCAGCATCTCCTCATCCGTGGCTCACTAGTGCAACAACAACAACGCCCGAAATGTGTCCCGTGAAAAAAGCGTCCGAGCGGAACTCTCTAATAACTAAAGTTCCTCGGGTGAATAATGTAAACTCACTACACTGGTATGTTTTAGTGCTTTCATGGCGAGTTTACTGACAGATATAAGTAAGAACTTTACACTACTTTATAGGGCGCACCAGATTAAAAGGCGCACTGTCGATGAATGGGCTATTTTCGATCTTGTTTCATATATAAGGCGCACCGGATTATAAGGCGCATTAAAGGAGTCATATTATTAGGATTTTTTTCTACATGTAAAAGACTTCTTTGTGGTCTACATAACATGTAATGGTGGTTCTTTGCTCAAAATGTGCCTCCACTTCGACAGCTTCTTTGTTGTAGCAGTGTAGCATGCAAGGACGGGGGTGGAAGAAGTGTCAAAAAGATGGCGCTAACTATTTTTAATGACATTCAGACTGTACGTCAATCAATAACGGAGCAGCATCTCCTCATCCGTGGCTCACTAGTGCAACAACAACGCCCGAAATGTGTCCCGTGAAAAAAGCGTCCGACCGGAACTCTGCAATAACTAAAGTTCCTTGGGTGAATAATGTAAACTCACAACACCGGTATGTTTTAGTGCTTTCATGGCGAGTTTACTGACAGATATAAGTAAGAACTTTACACTACTTTATAGGGCGCACCAGATTAAAAGGCGCACTGCCGATGAATGGGCTATTTTCGATCTTTTTTCATATATAAGGCGCACCGGATTATAAGGCGCATTAAAGGAGTCATATTATTAGGATTTTTTTCTACATGTAAAAGACTTCCTTGTAGTCTACATAACATGTAATGGTGGTTCTTTGCTCAAAATGTGCCTCCACTTCGACAGCTTCTTTGTTGTAGCAGTGTAGCATGCAAGGACGGGGGTGGAAGAAGTGTCAAAAAGATGGCGCTAACTATTTTTAATGACATTCAGACTGTACGTCAATCAATAACGGAGCAGCATCTCCTCATCCGTGGCTCACTAGTGCAACAACAACGCCCGAAATGTGTCCCGTGAAAAAAGCGTCCGACCGGAACTCTGCAATAACTAAAGTTCCTTGGGTGAATAATGTAAACTCACTACACCGGTATGTTTTAGTGCTTTCATGGCGAGTTTACTGACAGATATAAGTAAGAACTTTACACTACTTCATAGGGCGCACCAGATTAAAAGGCGCACTGCCGATGAATGGGCTATTTTCAATCTTTTTTCATATATAAGGCGCACCGGATTATAAGGCGCATTAAAGGAGTCATATTATTAGGATTTTTTTCTACATGTTAAAGACTTCCTTGTGGACTACATAACATGTAATGGTGGTTCTTTGCTCAAAATGTGCCTCCACTTCGACAGCTTCTTTGTTGTAGCGGTGTAGCATGCAAGGACGGGGGTGGAAGAAGTGTCAAAAAGATGGCGCTAACTATTTTTAATGACATTCAGACTGTACTTCAATCAATAACGGAGCAGCATCTCCTCATCCGTGGCTCACTAGTGCAACGCCCGAAATGTGTCCCGTGAAAAAAGCGTCCGAGCGGAACTCTCTAATAACTAAAGTTCCTCGGGTGAATAATGTAAACTCACTACACCGGTATGTTTTAGTGCTTTCATGGCGAGTTTACTGACAGATATAAGTAAGAACTTTACATTACTTTATATTACCGGTAGTGTTCTGTTTGTTGTTTAGGTAAACAAACACATAGAGCCTCAGGACTGCAGAGACATTTGAAATTGAAAAAAGGCTCAAGACACACCTTTTAATCGGGCTTTTTACTGATCATCTTTAACTCTTGTGTTGTTTTTTTATCTTAATTATTAATATTACTAATATTATTCTCTCAATGTTATGTTTTTATTCATTTATTAATGTCATATTTATATTATTTGTATTTTATTTCCACACATATTTTATCATATGTTTTATTCTATTTTTTTTAGATGGCGTTAATTTGAGTTATTCTCCAGAGTGGACGCCGCACTAGTGGTGTTTTTCCCTCAAATGCTGATATGTGCAAACCGCCAATGCGTGTGAGCGGAACTGAAATGCTTGAATGCCCGGCTGAGCGGCGTGTGTGGATGTTGGAATGGTTCGAATATTATTGCATACTAAACAATTATTGTCAATGGGGAGAAAATTACCGTAAATTTCCGGAAAACCAGTAGTTTTTTTAAATAATGAAGAATAATAAGAATGATAAAGAATAATACATAATTGCTTGTAGCATTCACACAATAAAGTTGTATTTGGTTCGATTAGATAATTACAAATATTTATTGGAAATACTTTAAATTATTTATACATCTTTTTAATATCATTTATCATAAAATGCATTTATTGTAATATTTTCACAAGGAAAATCATTGTATTTAATGAAGATGACGGTAAATATAATTCATGGCGTTGTATAACTATGAATACGTCCATTCATTAGGAATTCCCTGGAATTTTGGGAAAACTGGCAATTTGAGAAAATATTCAATCCAGCTGAAATATCGACGATATTAAAAAAGGCCTGGTGTTGTAGATTTTCGCATCGGTTGAAAAATGTTGATGTACTAACAGTTTAAAATTGAAAATGGGTATTTCGGAATTCCTGGAATTTCTGAATTTTTTGGGGGAATTTTTAAGAAAAATAAAACGGCTATTTTTGTTGTGTTGATTATGAGAAATGTTTTGATGGTGGAATTGTTGAAAAGGATGGTGTTCTGCTGACCTCTACTACGACTGTTGTGGATCGGTGTAGGGAATACTTCGAAGACCTCCTCAATCCTACCAACACGTCTTCCTATGAGGAAGCAGTGCCTGGGGAATCTGTGGTGGGCTCTCCTATTTCTGGGGCTGAGGTTGCCGAGGTAGTTAAAAAGCTCCTCGGTAGCAGGGCCCCGGGGTGGATGAGATCAGCCCGGAGTTCCTTAATGCTCTGGATGCTGTGGGGCTGTCTTGGTTCACAGGACTCGGGGGCGGTACCTTTGGATTGGCAGACCGGGGTGGTGGTTCCTCTCTTTAAGAAGGGGTACCGGAGGGTGTGTTCCAACTATCGTGGGATCACACTCCTCAGCCTTCCCGGTAAGGTCTATTCAGGTGTACCGGAGAGGAGGCTACGCTGGATAGTTGAACCTTGGATCCAGGAGGAACAGTGTGGTTTTCATCCTGGTCGTGGAACTGTGGACCAGCTCTATACTCTCGGCAGGGTCCTTGAGGGTGCATAGGAGTTTGCCCAACCAGTCCACATGTGCTTTGTGGAGTTGGAGAAGGCATTCGACCGCGTCCCTCGGGAAGTCCTGTGGGGAGTGCTCAGAGAGTATGGGGTATCGGCAGAGGTGGGACCAAGTCATTGTTTTGCAAGTCACAAGTAAGTCTCAAGTCTTTGCCCTCAAGTCCGAGTCAAGTCGCGAGTCAAGACAGGCAAGCCCCGAGTCAAGTCCAAAGTCAAGACTGGAAAGTCTTAAGTCAAGTCCTAAGTCCTGCATTTTGAGTTTCGAGTCCTTTCAAGTCCTTTTAACCACAGACTAATATATTAACACAGATTGTGTATGCTTTTCAAACGCTGTATTTATTTATTAAAACAAGTGCATTTTAAATTGCAGGAAAGAAAATTGTGCTGACATTGCACTTTATAATAGCACTATTAACCAGTCATTTTAAACATTAACTCATTCCTTTACAGAACAAACACATTGAAAAATAAAGTGCAAATGTACTTATTTGTACAAAAGTGTTAACATTGAAAAAACATGACATATACGTGAACATAACAAAAAAGTTGTACTTTTTATATGTCAGGGCCCTATGCTGCATTGCATTTGCAAAAGACCAAATTAGCCAAGAGTCTGTCAGTCATTTGTGCACGATGGGGGCGTAGTATGATGCCACCATGGCTGAAAACTCGCTCCACTGGAGCACTGGAGGCAGGCACTGCCAAGACTCTCATGGCCACTCGGAACAGTGAAGGAAGAGTCTTCATGTTCAATGCCCAGAATAAAAGGGGGGAGAGAGTTGTTTTGGGTTGGTGCACTACTTGTAAGTGTATCTTGTGTTTTTTATGTTGATTTAATTAAAAAAAGAAAGAAAAAAAAAAAAATTATTGTGCGGCCCGATACCAATCGATCCACGGACCAGTACCGGGCCGCGGCCCAGTGGTTGGGGACCACTGAGGTAAACAACCAACAGTATGTCAGAAAGCTAGCTAAAACGGTACACATATTCATAATATAGTATACATTTTAACTGACCTTTATTTTACTATTTTTGTCTTTTTTTAGGTGGCTAAAATACGCGGTGCTGCTGACCGCCGTCTAACGTTACGTGTGATATATTGACTAACGTAACCCTGCTTAAAAAAAATCACTGAACAAAAAGTATGAATAAGGTAGTGAACTGCAACAGATTCCCGTGTTTGCAATAACGTTATAACGTTAGCAGTGAGTTTACAGCCTCACTGATTTAACTACACAGCAAATAAAAGTCACGTTACTTAGCCAATAAACGTTATCTTACATTCAAAACTTACCGTTCTTTGTGCAACTTCAAATGCCGGACGAAGTTGGAAGTTGTTGCCTCTCCATCAGTAATTTTCGAACCGCATGTGTTGCATACTGCAAACCGTTTTGTGTTGACCACCTCGTAATTTTTATACCCAAACAAAATTATTTTAGGTATCATTTTTTGTTCACTGGCGTGTGGTTTGGACATGTCTTCTTCGTTGGTTGTCCTGCAATTTGATTGGATGAATGCTGTGTGATGAAAACAAAGTAGATCTAATTTGATTGGCTGTTGTACTGAGACCACACCAGCTGACACACGCAACGCTGATAGACAAGTACACAATGAAAAATACGGAGCGCTCCCGTATTTCATCTTTGGGTTTTGGGGAAAGTAGCAAGTCATGTCAAGTCATGTCAATTCAAAAGGCTCAAGTCCAAGTGAAGTCACAAGTCATTGATGTTAAAGTCTAAGTCGAGTTGCAAGTCTTTTTACATTTTGTCAAGTCGAGTCTAAAGTCATCAAATTCATGACTCGAGTCTGACTCGAGTCCAAGTCATGTGACTCGAGTCCACACCTCTGGGTATCGGACTGTCTGATTGAGGCGGTCCGCTCCCTGTATAACCAGTGTCAGAGCTAGGTCCGCATTGGACCCATTTCCAGTGAGGGTTGGACTCCGCCAAGGCTGCCCTTTGTCACCGATTCTGTTCATAACTTTTATGGACAGAATTTCGAGGCGCAGTCAGGGCGTTGAGGGGATCTGGTTTGGTGGCTGCAGGATTAGGTCTCTGCTTTTTGCAGATGATGTGATCCTGATGGCTTCATCTGGCCAAGATCTTCAGCTCTCAATGGATCGGTTCACAGTCGAGTGTGAATCGACTGGGATGGGAATCAGCACCTCCAAGTCCGAGTCCATGGTTGTCGCCCGGAAAAGGGTGGAGTGCCATCTCCGGGTTGGGGAGGAGATCTTGCCCCAAGTGGAGGAGTTCAAGTACCTCTGAGTCTTGTCCACGAGTGAGGAAAGAGTGGATGGTGAGATCCACAGGCGGATCGGTGCGGCGTCTTCAGTAATGCGGACGCTGTATCGATCCGTTGTGGTGAAGAAGGAGCTGAGCCGGAAGGCAAAGCTCTCAATGTACCGGTCGATCTACGTTCCCATCCTCACCTATGGTCATGAGCTTTGGGTTATGACCAAAAGGACAAGATCACGGGTACAAGTGGCCCAAATGAGTTTCCTCCGCCGGGTGGCGGGTCTCTCCCTTAGAGATAGGGTGAGAAGCTCTGTCATCCGGGAGGAGCTCAAAGTAAAGCCGCTACTCCTCCACATGGAGAGGAGCCAGATGAGGTGGTTCGGGCATCTGGTCAGGATGCCACCCGAACGCCTCCCGAGGGAGGTGTTTAGGGCACGTCTGACAGGCAGGAGGCCACCAGGAAGACCCAGGACACGTTGGGAAGACTATGTCTCCGATTCTGTTCATAACTTTTATGGACAGAATTCCTAGGCGCAGTCATGGCGTTGAGGGGATCTGGTTTGGTGACTGCAGGATTAGGTCTCTGCTTTTTGCAGATGATGTGGTCCTGATGGCTTCATCTGGCCAAGATCTTCAGCTCTCACTGGATCGGTTCACAGCTGAGTGTGAAGCGACTGGGATGGGAATCAGCACCTCCAAGTCTGAGTCCATGGTTCTCGCCCGGAAAAGGGTGGAGTGCCATCTTCGGGTTGGGGAGGAGATCTTGCCCCAAGTGGAGGAGTTCAAGTGCCTCTGAGTCTTGTCCACGAGTGAGGAAAGAGTGGATGGTGAGATCGACAAGCGGATCGGTGCGGCGTCTTCAGTAATGCGGACGCTGTATCGATCCGTTGTGGTGAAGAAGGAGATGAGCCGGAAGGCAAAGCTCTCAATTTACCGGTCGATCTACGTTCCCATCCTCACCTATGGTCATGAGCTTTGGGCTATGACCAAAAGGACAAGATCACAGGTACAAGTGGCCCAAATGAGTTTCCTCCGCCGGGTGGCGGGTCTCTCCCTTAGAGATAGGGTGAGTAGCTCTGTCATCCGGGAGGAACTCAAAGTAAGGCCGCTGCTCCTCCACATGGAGAGGAGCCAGATGAGGTGGTTTGGGCATCTGGTCAGGATGCCACCCGAACGCCTCCCGAGGGAGGTGTTTAGGGCACGTCTGACAGGCAGGAGGCCACGAGGAAGACCCAGGACACGTTGGGAAGACTATGTCTCCCGGCTGGCCTGGGAACGCCTCGGGATCCCTCGGGGGGAGCTGAACGAAGTGGCTAGGGAGAGGGAAGTCTGGGCTTCTCTGCTTAGGCTGCTGCACCCGCGACCCGACCTCGGATAAGCGGAAGAAAATGGATTGATGGATGGATGCTTGTAGCATTCACACAATAAAGTCAGATTTGGTTTGATTAGATAATTACAAATATTTTTTGGAAATACTTTAAATTATTTATACATCTTTTTAATTTCATTTATCATAAGTTGCATTTATTGCAATATTTTGATAAGGCAAATACAAACTCCGTTTACATATGAGTTGGGAAATTGTGATAGATGTAAATATAAACGGAATACAATGATTTGCAAATCCTTTTCAACCCATATTCAATTGAATGCACTACAAAGACAAGATATTTCATGTTCAAACTCATAAATTTTTTTTGCAAATTATAATTAACTTAGAATTTCATGGCTGCAACACGTGCCAAAGTAGTTGGGAAAGGGCATGTTCACCACTGTGTTACATGGCCTTTCTTTTTAACAAGACTCAGTAAACGATTGGGGAGTGAGGAAACTAATTGTTGAAGCTTTGAAAGTGGAATTCTTTCCCATTCTTGTTTTATGTAGAGCTTCAGTCGTTCAACAGTCCGGGGTCTCCGCTGTCGTATTTTACGCTTCATAATGCGCCACACATTTTCGCAGGCGGGCCAGGAAAGTACCCACACTCTTTTTTTACGAAGCCTTGCTGTTGTAACTGCTGAATGTGGCTTGGCATTGTCTTGCTGAAATAAGCAGGGGCGTCCATGAAAAAGACGGCGCTTAGATGGCAGCATATGTTGTTCCAAAACCTGTATGTACCTTTCAGCATTAATGGTGCCTTCACAGATGTGTAAGTTACCCATGCCTTGGGCACTAATGCACCCCCATACCATCACAGATGCTGGCTTTTCAACTTTGCGTCGATAACCGTCTGGATGGTTCGCTTCCTCTTTGGTCCGGATGACACGATGTCGAATATTACTAAAAACAATTTGAAATGTGGACTCGTCAGACCACAGAACACTTTTCCACTTTGCATGAGTCCATCTTAGTTGATCTCGGGCCCAGAGAAGCCGGCGGGTGTTGTTGATAAATAGCTTTCACTTTGCATAGTAGAGCTTTAACTTGCACTTACAGATGTAGCGACAAACTGTATTTAGTGAAAGTGGCTTTCTGAAGTGTTCCTGAGCCCATGTGGTGATATCCTTTAGAGATTGATGTCGGTTTTTGATACAGTGCAAGGGATCAAAGGTCACGGTCATTCAATGTTGGTTTCCGGCCATGCCGCTTACGTGCAGTGATTTCTCCAGATTCTCGGAACCTTTTGATGATAGGCCGGCCTCTTAGTCGCTGTGAGCGGGCGCCGCCGGGGACCAAGCAAAAGGCAGCGAGCGGAGAAAAGGGCGGAAAGCGGAGGTGTAACGCACGTGGCGGCAAAGCGTCACCGAGGGCTCCGAAGGCTCGCAGGAAGCCAGCTGCTCGCCTGGCTTGTGCCGGCCTGCCGCTCGCTGCCATGATGGACACTTTTGTGTGGAGTCTTTTAGTGCTGCTCATAAAACTCTCAACATCAATCAGTCCCGCCAAGGTTTTTTCGCCCCCCAAAACACTGAATCAACTTGTGCTTTTTATGAATTTCTCAACCGTGTTTCAAGTGTTCTTTGTACACTTAAGCTCAGATACGGTATTGATGTTTTACTCGTTTCATACCGCACAGACTTCGAGTCAAAGTCAGCTTTATAGTCAAGTCTTCACATGTACGAGACATGCAGGGAATGGAAATTGCCTCTTTCGCAATCCTGTGTGTAGACTAGACACAACTGGTAGGGTCACACATCTAACTACTATAGTAACAACAAAACAACAATAATAATAATAATAATACAAGTGCAGATGGTGGCATAATAATCTTACAGGTGTTGAAAAAGATATATGGATGTAAAGAAAGCAGACTATAGACCAGCGGTGTCACATTGGGCTAAAAAAAAAAAGTAGCCGGTGCATATTATGTCAATCAACCAATCAATCAATCAATCAATCAATCAATCAATGTTTACTTATATAGCCCTAAATCACAAGTGTCTCAAAGGGCTGCACAAGCCACAACGACGTCCTCGGCTCAGATCCCACATCAGGGCAAGGAAAAAACTCCACCCAATGGGATGACAATGAGAAACCTTAATATGATGGATTTATCATTAATTCAATTAATTCAATATATGATTGGATATTAAGGTCAAAGTTTCACTCCTACCCTGACGATCTTCTTAAAGTTTTGTAATTAATCAAAAATATCAAGCAGCTAAAATGCGCCATTTCCCATCATGCACTCTAATGGATTTAAATGACTGTAAAAATTTTTTTTTTACAAAATTATGAGGGACAAGAGGTAAAAAAAAGGGATGATTATTCTACTTGTTCATTTACTGTTAATATCTGCTTATTTTCTGTTTTAACATGTTCTATCTACACTTCTGTTAAAATGTAATAATCACTTATTCTTCTCTTCTTTGATACTTTACATTAGTTTTGGATGATACCACACATTTAGGTAAATCCGAGATTGTACATTTAAAACCCGAGACTGCACATTTAAAACCCGAGACCGTACATTTAAAACCTGAGACTGTACATTTAAAACCCAAGATCGTTCATTTATAACCTGAGACCGTACATTTAAAACCCGAGAAAGTACATTTAAAACCCGAGACCGTACATTTAAAACCTGAGACAGCACATTTAAAACCCAAGAGCGTACATTTAAAACCCCCGAGACTGTACATTTAAAACCCGAGACCGTACATTTAAAACCCGAGACCGTACATTTAAAACCTGAGACTGTACATTTAAACACGAGACTGTAAGTTTAAAACCCGAGACCGTACATTTAAAACCTGAGACCGTACATTTAAAACCCGAGACTGTACATTTAAAACCTGAGACCGTACATTTAAAACCCGAGACCGTTCATTTAAAACCCAAAACTGTACATTTAAAGCCCGAGACCGTACATTTAAAACCTGAGACTGTACATTTAAAACCCGAGACCGTACATTTAAAACCCAAGACCGTACGTTTAAAATCCGAGACTGTACATTTAAAACCTGAGACCGTACATTTAAAACCCGAGCCCGTACATTTAAAACCAGAGAACGTACATTTAAAACCAGAGACTGTACATTTAAAACCCAAAACTGTACATTTAAAACCCGAGACTGTACATTTAAAACCCAAGATCGTCCATTTAAAACCTGAGACTGCACATTTAAAACCCGAGACTGTACATTTAAAACCCGAGAACGTACATTTAAAACCCGAGACCGTACATTTAAAACCCGAGACCTTACATTTAAAACCCGAGACCGTACGTTTAAAACCTGAGACTGCACATTTAAAACCCGAGACTGCACATTTAAAACTCGAGACCGTACATTTAAAACCCGAGACCGTACATTTAAAACTCGAGACCGTACATTTAAAACCAGAGACTGTACATTTAAAACCAGAGACTGTACATTTAAAACCAGAGACCGTACATTTAAAACCAGAGACCGTACATTTAAAACCCGAGACTGTAAATATAAAACCCGAGACCGTACATTTAAAACCCGAGACCGTACATTTAAAACCCGAGACCGTACATTTAAAACATGGTACATTTAAAAAACACATGCAAGGTGGCCGTTTTGCAACAGGTCACAGGTTGACAGGCGCAGGTGTGAGGGCACCAGAAGAGCCTTCCAGAAGGAGGACGCAGCCTGCCACCCGCCTGCCTCCCGCCACCCGCCTGCCTTCCGCCTGCCTTCCGCCTGCCTCCCGCCTGCCTCCCGCCTGCCTTGACTTCAGCGCAACACTGGGCGTAATTGCTGTCCACGCGTCAAGGAAGGCAGAGAGAGCGGGCGAAGGCGCAGAGACAGACATGGCGGACAGTGACGGTGATGAAAATTGTTGGCGGGATAATGAGAGCGCTTTCCTTTTCATCCCGCCTCCTCCTCCTCCTCCTGCTCCTCATTATTCAGATTGACTGCTTGGAGATTAGCTTCACAGTCTGCTGCTTATTAGGAAAGAAAAGCCTTGGATGAGTTCATCAGACGCTCTCCATCCCGCTCCTGCCTTCATCTTCCCGCCGGCTTTGCATCCTCTCATCCCGTGAGCTCCTTCTCCATCTGTTTACTTGCCTCTAATGTGGCGGCGGAGGTAGCGAGAAAGCAGGAGGAGGTTCAAACAGGAAGACAAATCAAAGAGCTCCTGCATCTCTTTCAGACAAATGAGGCTTTTAGGGAAAAATGGGCTTTGTCTCCATTTCTGCTTGATGGTCTTTCTTCTTCTTCTCGGTCCTGAGGCGGACCTCCCTCGGCCGCCCGGGTCATATTGTTTGCCATCAATGAAGACACTTGTTGGCAGATTAAAGGGGCTGCCAGTGCTCGCTAAACACGTCCAGGCGCAAACACTTCCAGAGATTTTTTTTTTGTCCTGTCCGGCTACTCAGACAAATCATATAGTTGATGTAGATGATCTATATATATTTTTTGTCCTGTCCGGCTACTCAGACAAATGATATAGTTTATAGTTGATGTAGATGATCTACATATTTTTTTGTCCTGTCCGGCTACTCAGACAAATCATATAGTTGATGTAGATGATCTACATATTTTTTTGTCCTGTCCGGCTACTCAGACAAATCATATAGTTGATGTAGATGATCTATATATTTTTTTGTCCTGTTCGGCTACTCAGACAAATCATATAGTTGATGGAGATGATCTATATATTTTTTTGTCCTGTCCGGCTACTCAGACAAATGATATAGTTTATAGTTGATGTAGATGATCTACATATTTTTTTGTCCTGTCCGGCTACTCAGACAAATCATATAGTTGATGTAGATGATCTACATATTTTTTTGTCCTGTCCGGCTACTCAGACAAATCATATAGTTGATGTAGATGATCTATATATTTTTTTGTCCTGTTCGGCTACTCAGACAAATCATATAGTTGATGGAGATGATCTATATATTTTTTTGTCCTGTCCGGCTACTCAGACAAATGATATAGTTTATAGTTGATGTAGATGATCTACATATTTTTTTGTCCTGTCCGGCTACTCAGACAAATCATATAGTTGATGTAGATGATCTATATATTTTTTGTCCTGTCCGACTACTCAGACAAATAATATAGTTGATGTAGATGATCTATATATATTTTTTGTCCTGTCCGGCTACTCAGACAAATCATATAGTTGATGTAGATGATCTATATATATTTTTTGTCCTGTCCGGCTACTCAGACAAATCATATAGTTGATGTAGATTTCTATATATATTTTTTGTCCTGTCGGGCTACTCAGACAAATCATATAGTTGATGTAGATGATCTATATATTTTTTTGTCCTGTCCAGCTCCTCAGACAAATCATATAGTTGATGTAGATGATCTATATATTTTTTTGTCCTGTCCGGCTACTCAGACAAATGATATAGTTTATAGTTGATGTAGATGATCTACATATTTTTTTGTCCTGTCCGGCTACTCAGACAAATCATATAGTTGATGTAGATGATCTATATATATTTTTTGTCCTGTCCGGCTACTCAGACAAATCATATAGTTGATGTAGATGATCTATATATTTTTTGTCCTGTCCGACTACTCAGACAAATAATATAGTTGATGTAGATGATCTATATATATTTTTTGTCCTGTCCGGCTACTCAGACAAATCATATAGTTGATGTAGATGATCTATATATATTTTTTGTCCTGTCCGGCTACTCAGACAAATCATATAGTTGATGTAGATTTCTATATATATTTTTTGTCCTGTCGGGCTACTCAGACAAATCATATAGTTGATGTAGATGATCTATATATTTTTTTTGTCCTGTCCGGCTACTCAGACAAATCATAAAACCTTCATTCCAGCCGGATTTAGCCATTCCTTTACCACTTTTGATGTGTGTTTGGGGTCATTGTCCTGTTGGAACACCCAACTACGCCCAAGACCCAACCTCCGGGCTGATGATTTTAGCTTGTCCTGAAGAATTTGGAGGTCATTATCCCATTTACTCTCTGTAAAGTACCAGTTCCATTGGCAGCAAAACAGGCCCAGATCATAATACTACCACCACCATGCTTGACAGTAGGCTGGTGTTCCTGGGATTGAAGGCCTCACCTTTTCTCCTCCAAACATATTGCTGGGTATCGTGGCCAAACAGCTCCATTTTTGTTTAGCACCGAGTAGGAACTATTCATTATGAATCCAATGTTTTCATAGTGTTTAGTTCCTTAGCCATTTTTATGCTTGAAAATGCTCATTTAGGACTAATAAATGTTTAAAAAAAATACTAAAAATAATTTCCCCCCCAAAAATATACGAAGTGGTGAAGCGCAATATTTGAAGTGAGGAGGATTAGATACGCTTTTTTATTCCATTTGACTCACTTTAATCCCACAAACAAATTAAATGTATTCCATTTCAAGTGCAGGTGTTCATTTTGACTTCTTCTGGAGGCCTGTCCAGTATATGACAATAATAATGATATTAATACAATTATTAATGAATTCTACTGTCCGGAATAGTCTTCCAGAAGACGTGAGACAGGCATCAAAGTTCGCCATGTTCTAATTGAAAGTGTTGTACCAACAGTATTTGATTGATTTTAATTATAATTAAATCTCATTGTTTTTACCATGATTGTTTAACTTAAAATATTTTTATTTTTGCCTTCTTTTAATTTTCTGAATGGCCTTATGTATAAATTGTGCTCTGTAAATAACTTAACCTTTAATAACAATGTTTATAATATCAAATGCAGCAAAATGTGGGTTAAAATGGTATATATTAATGAATGAATAAATATAAATACAGGACATAGTAACATGAAAAATAATACATTTTGCAGTTTTAGTAATTTAATGTATTATTAATAAATAACTACATTTGTGTCGTCATTATAATGGTTTCAATGAATAGTGCAGGATATTTATCATATAATAAATATAATGATAATGCAATAAATGTAAACAAACTATAATAATACAATAGAATATTACTTTGTTTTGTAATTATGGTTTTTAATAGTAATAACCAACCCTGTTTTTTTAAATTTATTATTTAAAAAAAATAAAAAATAAATGTAATTACGTTTTTTTTGGCCAGAAACGACATGTTTTGGAGATATAACATTATGAATATTAATAATAAAAAAATACTAACACAATTTGGGCTAAACTGGTAAATACATATATTTGTTTAAAAAAATTATATTTTCAGAAAAATGCTTTTTTTTTACCACATGATAATAAACTAGTTAAAGCTAAGTGGTGTGCACATGTCAGTGTAAATAGAAAAGAGGAATAGAAAGGGACAAGCGGTAGAAAATGGATGGATGGATGGATGATATATTCATCACACGG